>NC_068360.1:15250177-15482677 GCF_020536995.1 Dreissena polymorpha
GTTTTGTTGTGTTATACTAAAAAACGGTCACAAGTTTTAAATACCAAAAGTCAATAAACACCTTATACGCAGGCTTTTATAACTTATTAAACAAGGACAATGAACTGATCATAATAGTACTGTATTGCATGGTGTAGGGTACTTACTTTACGTTTAAAGGACGATTCAAATAATTTTCCCAAGTGCAATTGCGGTATTAAAAGTGAGAGCAGAACATGTATCACATATTACATAATACAAACAAGCGAATATGCTAAATTATTAACATAAGTATTATAATTCAATATATGTATGCTAGATAACACACATTGCAACTTTTGAATCAAACGTCGTGTGCTTTTTTGATTGCTTATTTGTTTGATTGATCCAACACAAAATATGTGAAGAGTCGAAACCACTTATCGGTCACAAAAACATAAATGACATGTTTGTTGGAAATGGGTTGTGTTCAATAAATTGGCAAATTATCATGATTGACTTTATAAAAGTGCGTTAAAGAGACGTGTTCAAATTAGATCCTTGGGTTCTAAAAGACTTACACATGTATAACTAAATTTGTAAATAAATAAAAGGACAAATTACATTTTCAAACTATCAAACAGAATGTGTACAAAAGCTGTAAAATGATATCTCTTTCAAATGACAAAGTTTTTTTAAAGATTTTAAATCAATATATTTTGATCGCGTATCTAATTTGGCTTAGAGATAGGCAATCCATTTATCCTTCTGATTGTCATGCCCAAAAAGTAACAATTAATCAGTTTGTGTATAAGTTCCTTTAAGCATTGCGTCATTTTCATCAATTCCAACTTACTGAATGTTTAAAAATTGCTGTCGAATATGCACATAAGCCTGAGAGAAATCTTCTGAAAGGAATTGCCATAATACTATACGGTGATAGATAAGTCAAGTCTGTGTTTCATGATGTATAAGTCAAAATAATGATTAAGTAAGGCCTTATTAAGAAGACGTATATTTTACTACGGGTATGGTAGGTCAATATTATAATAAACAATGTCCTTATTATGCAATTCGATCTCGTCACATGATTGGTCGATATTATAATCAACTCATAATGAGATGCGAACTGGTCACATTTGTTTTAATTAGTAATGCATGTATATTAATTAATTTTGTCACATGTTTGGTAATCATTGTATCTATCCAGCAATCTTTACAACAATCAATCTTATTGAACAAGCAATCGAGCAAGACATTAATTAATCAATCGTTTATTCAATTGCTTCCAATTCATGGTATCAAAAGTGTGACGACAGTAACCCGACGTGGTCACCCGACGATGTTTATACACCCGAACGAACAGTGCCTCGCTCCATGGCAACCAAACGGTGATTTTGTCAACACTTCCTATTGCTGCCAAGGAATCGGTAAAAATCATGTAACGAAGTCAAACTTAATTCATAATAGGCGTGACGATAGAGGTCGGGTTAGGGTTAAGGTAAGGGTTAAGGCTAACCCTTACCCAAACCCGACCCCTAACCCTAACCTTAACCCTTACCCTAACCCTCTAACCACCCCCCCCCCCATGCGCATTACAATACCATGCCTCGCTCGTAGTCGTTTTCCGTTTCCTTGACGACTACGAAAGTTGTTACAAAGTTATACTAACTAACTTTATACTAAAATGAACACATCTTTAAGTTTATGGCGCTTGGTCAGGTTCCTGTTCAAATGTTTATATTTGTCACTTACGAACATATTCCAATAATCATATAAAATTTAAAGAGACCTATTTTGTATTGATGAAAAATATCCTTAAATATTTAAACTAACACATCTCTAATATTCTTAATAGTGTTATTTGTTTACAATTGCAATAAAAATGCATTCTCTTGTATTCGAACTTGGGACCTCTGGAAGCAAAAGCAATTAAACTCTGGAAGCCTCTGGAAGCAAAAGCAGATACCTGTGAAGAATTATAAACGTAATATCAGTTAAATACGTATTTTCCAAATAAGGGTGCAAAGTTATTACAAACGCTGCATTTTTTTTTACCGATTAATTAACCGTTTACAGTTACTTTAACATTTTTTTAGCTTAGAGTGTTTTTTCTTTTATTTTCCAAAACTGTTAACATGTAGATATATATCTTTAATAATTTTTTTCCAACGAAATCCAGAGGTTAACACGGAATGTGATTTTAATCGCCTCGTTTATTTCATAGACTAGTGTGCAAAGATTAGGACTTTACGAACTTCGAAAGTAAGCACATTTTTTCTTTGTGTATATCATTAAAACGGGTTTGCAAAAATCAAATATAACACACACAATTATCTATTTTTACCACTATCGAGTAGTACTATTTTCTGTGCTTGGAATCAGTGATGCATCATATCTTAAACTATTCGATACAATTGCTAGCTGAAATAATTCGCGTTCAGAATAAATCTGAACCAAGAGTCTGCCAAAGCAAAAATCATCAAAAGACTCTAAGGTGGCAATTTATATTGACAAATACAATTGCATGCACATAGGAACGAAAAACTAGACCGGGATTTCAGTAGAATTTTTCTGTGTCTGCATTGCCCTTGTGGCAATTTGTTTTTTTGTCAAAATGCGAATCCTTACGGTCAAGATATGTGAAACGTACATACATTTTAGAATGCCCACTGAAATAAATAGAGAATACTAGGTTAGCGTTGAATACAGAGAAGTTTATGGTGTGAGGCTTAGAACGCCGGAAGCGCGAGCCTTGGCGAGCGCTTTCGGTGTTCGAGCCGAGCAACATAAACTTCTCTGTATTCAACGCTAATCCTAATATTATATTTATCCCATTTGATGTTTTCAACGTGACATTTAACATAAATAGATCTAATAACCTTAACAATAATTTTAATTCAGTCATTAAAGCGCTTAAAATCTAACAAATGTAACCATGCGTAGTGATATACATGTATTTGTTCTGGTACGCAAAATAGTCTTTAAAAAATTCACACACAAACTGTAAAACAAGTAAAAGTATCACCATATGCCTACATTCAATTTTACGCAGTATGCGAATATTAACACATAACGACCGCGAAAAGAAGATTTTACTTTACTATAATTTATTTTATTTTCGAAAGAAAATGATCAAAATCCAATATGGCGGCGATTGCTCCTGACAAAATGCTGTCGATGTCAACATACATGTACACCATCGACGACCTAGTTCTGGCTACCATAACTTTAAATGTCGCTTTTTATGATTTTTGACTGGCGCGACTTTGTAAAGGTCTGTCAATACTAAATAAACTGTACGCTGAAGTTTCTTTAGCTATCGAACACCTTGACAATTTTGACGAGTAAACAGACAATTGCAGCGACTGACACTTTATTTGACAAAATATACAGGGCAATACGTTTTCCGACTTCGGACGACGAATTTAAGGACGCGCAGAACGTGTTTTTTATATAATGTTATGGGTATGCCGTGTGTGATCCGATGCATCAATGGCGCCCATGTTAAAATCATTTCCCCGAAGACAGGGAACGACAAAAGTACAAACAAAAATCAAAACACGTAAGAACTAGTATCTTACCTTTAATTATCCTTTAAAATCCATCTAATAATCCATTTAACTCAATAATTGACGATTTTGCATCTAGGGTCTTTGATAATTATTTTAGCATAGTTAAATAAAGACCCTTATGCCATTCTATCACTTTATTCAAATGAGTTTATGAACGCGATAAACTTTCTTCTTCGTCACACGCTACGTCATGTACTCTACATTTCTGCTGTTCAAATGAAGCGGAGCAGTTTATATAATAATAGCCGTTGGTAAACTCGGTTGCATTTGCAGATTTCTTCATACAAACATAATTATGTTTAAACTTGCACAATGTTTTATTTATCGATGGTAAATACCCTTATTGTACGAGAAAATAATTTTATATATAAATACACAAAGAATGGAAAACATTCCAGTACACAACAGATAAATGAGTAGAAAATACCCGTGTACAAAATGGGACGTTCCCAATTCTAGTGTGGTGCTATTTTTACCATCTTATACTTTACACAGCTCTATGCCTAACGTGAATTAAAACAAGCAAACATAGCAGATTATTCATGAACTGTGCGATATGTGTATGGCTTGTTGTACATTCTTAATATTTAAGTTAAATCTCAAAAGTATATGCTTTGGTTATAAACAATGCACATTACACGAAATAAGGAAAATGTGATCAATTGACAATTCAGATATGTCGACATACAGTACACGTAGAAAACATGTGAAATAAGTCGCGTTTATAATAAATCGTCAAAACAAATGGGGAAAATGACGCAATAAGTATGTCATTTTATGACGCCATCAATCAGCTGATTCATTATACGGATGGCGAAGGGCGAAAAATTATGTCATATGACTAGATTTAAAGGTTGAAGGTCGAATAATTTTGAAGCTTAAGTTTTGTCGACTTTGTTTCTTATGAAAAATCATTCAGTGGTAAAGTAAATATAAATAAAAAAATAACAAAACAAAAATCGTGTAAATTTATATTTTATTTCAACATTTCCTTTGGTGAATATGTCATATGTATATTTTTCTGCAAAATATGCACATTTTCTTCTAATGGGTGACCTTAAAATTCGATCAATGAACCAAACAATATCGACCTAATTTTAGCGCATATCGCATGACGTCATTTAAAAAGTAGTCCGTGCACGCGACAGGTATATTCCACAGTGTTGAATACAAGCAAGTATATTCCACAACGTGTTATACCGTCAATGTCGCGGTGAAAATGGGATAAATACTGGAAATGCATCACGTTGTTCTATTGAATTCAGCGTGTAACATATTGAGCATTAAGCTTGTTGTTAGGAACTCACTGCATACTGCTTTTACGCTTTTTTTAGGTTTGGCTGATATATCAAATGACATACATTTGGATATTTTTTGCCACTTAAAGTAAAATGGTCGAATATCTTGTGTCAACATGTGAAATTTACGTGAGTCTATTACAACTGAAAACATGAAAAAAATGTTTTGAGTATTTAAGGATAAGCTATTATTTAACGACAAACGCCAAACAGTTTAACTACGAAATTTATTATCTTAAAGGTTTGGCATAATAATGTCAAGGCTGGGATCAATTGTATTATACAGGTTCCCTCGAGAACGGAGGAAATTTTAAGTACATAATGTCTATCCCCCGTGACAAGAGGGAAGTGTGTTCGTGGAAACTTTGCCTATACATCACTTAAATGGTGTCTTCAAGGCCAGAGGAAAAACCAGAGATAAAACTTCACTGAATGTAAAATAACTCTGGACAACTGAACCCGAAAACACGAAAATATTAAAAAAAGTGTACTGATCAAAGTCTAGCAAATTCTCTAACACTGGTACAGTCAATTACGAAGGAACCTGTCGTCGGGGGCCGAACTAAGTAGACCATTGGACAGACTTACGGTGTGCCGTACGCTGTTAAGTCCTAGCAATGAAGATGTGGGTTTCTAATGGAGTACGTAATTCTCGACAACACTGGAATATAACAAAAATATGGCAAGCATCGTGTTACAATAAAAAAAATAAGTGGGAGGGTGGGTGGAAAATGTAAACTTGTAAACCATAGCGCGACCTACCCTGTGATGCGACGAGCTAGTAAAAGACCGACAATTTGCACAGGCAGTGGTTTTGTACTTAGTGGACGAGTCAATGTGTTACAGTAGACTGGGTAGGATGGGTTATAAAATTGGGGTTTGGGTTTCGGCGATCCCTTAGGAAAATAGCGTTTGCGTTGAATAAGACATTTTTTTCTTGAGCGAATAAACATTATTATTCAACGACAAACGCCAAACAGTTTAATTACGCAATTTATTATCTTAAAGATTGGCATTATACTGTTAAGGCTTTGATCAATTGTATTATGCAGGTTCCCCCGAGAACGGCGGGATATTTAAGTACATAATGTCTATCCCCCGTGACAAGCGGGAAGTGTGTTCGTGGAAACTATACCAAAAAGGACCACGGCCGCAGGAAGTGGGCCTTCCGCCACACAGCGGCCCACGAACACACGTCAGCCTTTACAAGCAAAAACCATGAATTAAAATCGGGTTTATATATATATATATATATATATATATATATATATATATATATATATATATATAACAAACTGCGGTGATACAAATTCGTAAACATTCGTCTGAGGTACCCTAAATGTACGTCTTCGTGCATTTTTGAACATGCTTAAATGATAACCGATGGGATAAATATGAAACCCTGACGATGGATGAACCGACAATCCAAACGTTCCCTACAAGAACTCCGATACATGAAAATGATGTCATGATTTGATTTATCCCATGAAATGCATGTATGAAAATTTATTCATTTATATACGAAGCTGTCAAAGAAGCGTTATAGGTATTGTCATGTAGTATTTTGGTAAAAATATAGCCGTATCCCTTCTTTAGGTTCTGAAATAATCATATCATAAACCTTGTTTTAGCTGGAACGCTTTATATAATATGTTGACATTCTCATTCCTATCACCATTATTATGCACGTCCTTATAATAGTGCAAGCCATGAAACAAAATATTTATAGGGTTCTTCCGGGATTTAAACCCAGCTCCGGTAGAGACCGGTCACCGGTTTCCCTGGCAAGAACCATAAACATGGATTTATTTAAAGTCAAAGGTGATCACCTTAATCAAAGGTGGTCGCCAAAGGTGATCACCAAACCATAAGCCATCTTTATCATTTTGAAAAACTTGACATGCTCTGAGCTCGAGCGCTTGATACAATAAATTCAACACAATATCCTTATCAACATTATTCCTTATTATTCTCATTATATTGTGTAAATAAAACATTATCTTTATAAGGTTCTTTCGTGATTAAGTCTCAGTTCCGGTAGGACCCGGCACCGGTTTCTCTACCAAGAACCATAAATATGTATTTATTTAAAGCCAAAGGTGATCGCCGTGCTTTTAACCATAAGCCATTTGGCAGATCGGTATCTTTATAATTTTGAAAAACTAAACATGCTCTGAGCTCGAGCGCGTTATACAATAAATTCAACATTATCCTTATCGACATTATTCCTTATTATTCTCATTATATTATGTAAATGAAACATTATCTTTATAAGGTTCTCCCGAGATTAAATCCCAGTTCCGGTAGAGACACGTCATCGGATTTTCTACCCAAAGTAAATATGAATTTATTACAAGCCAACAATAATCGTCGTACTTAACCAGATCGTTATCTTTATATTTTGAAAAGCCCAATGTGCTTCTAGTTGGAATACAACATCATATTTTGTATCAGCATTTATGGTACAGAAAGGATAAAAAGAAAAAAAAATACAATTCTACTCGATCTGCATTAATTTGACATGACAGTGTCATAAAACGTGTAAAAATATATTATTAAATCAAAATTGCATAGCATTGGCTACGACATAGTTTTTATTATTGTTTGCATATTCATGCGAGAATAAGTTCCTCACTTTACGGTCTAGGCTGAAAAGATACGAGTGTCTACGGAGACAGTAAGAAGATTTTTTTCTGATACATTTTTTGAAAACATTACATTTGGTATTTATATATATTTATATATTATAAACATATTTTAAGATATTGTCATTTTATTTTACGTTAACGAGACATTTTAGAAAAAAAGAAACTGAAAAAAACAACAACAAATACAAATGTATTCATGATCATTCTCGGAAATATACGAAGTTACCGGATATGATATTTCACTGCGCAGATCGAGCGCGCAAATCGAGCGCGAAAAGTTCTACGTGAGACAACGTACACAATCTGTACACCGTTCTTTATCAGGGTAAGGGCCCAGTCTCACTATGATGCCGGCGGAGCCCTTTTTCGTGATCTGGGCTATACCGGGATGAACCGGGGCTCTACCGGGATGAACCGGAGCTCCATCGGGGACGACCGGGATGAACCGGGGAAAACCGGGGCTCCACTGGGAAAGTATTAAAACGTTTAATACCTCCGGGATGAACCGGGATGGATCGGCAACGACCGGCGCGGCACCGGGAACAACCGGGACGGCACCGTAGCACCACCAGGGCCCATACAGACCCTGGCAGAGCTACGGCAACGCCCCGGTGAATGCCGTTAGAGTCCCGGTATAGCTACGGTATATAAGAAAACAGGCGCTCTGCCGGAACGCCACCGGCATTCTCGGGGCTCCGCCGGGGCATTTCCGGCGACGACCGGCGTAAAACCGGGGCGTTGCCGTAGCTCTGCCGGGGTCTGATGCCGGTATAGACACGTTGAGTGCCGGCGGTGTTACGGTACTACGGGGCTCGGCCGGCTTTCACCGGGGCTCAACCGGGGCACTACCAGCGACAACCGGGGCTATGCTGGGACGCTGCCGGCTTTCACTGGGGCTTTTCCGGCGACAACCGGAGCTCTGCCGGGGCTTCACCGGGATAAACCGTAGCCAGTCCGGGTTGACCGGGACTCTGCCGGGCTGTTGACTGGCTTCAACCGGGGCGGCACCGGGAAATAGTGTTACTGCGTTAAAAAATTTCTACGAATAATCCCGGTCCTCGCCGGTCGACCGCCGTTAGCAAATCGGAATGGACCTGGGCTCTATGTCGATTTTTTTTTTAAATGGCACCTTGAAATGATGCAATTTCCTGCTATCTAATCAACATTTTGCATGATAAAAGTGCATGTAAAACAATCAAGAACTTTAGTTCAGACATCAAGTGTAACAGACACACAGACAGACAGACACACAGGGATAAATCAAATGTCTCTGAAACCACTTAAGTGGTCTTTTATCTTTATGACCAGAAAATTTTTAACAGTGTTAGATGTGGACCCCCTTTTTTACCTTGTTGGATATCCTACTAGGTCACCCTGTTGGATGTTTTTTAACAAATTATAAAAATCACCTTTTAAGCAACACTCTTTTTTTCAAGTTCTATCAAGTGTTATGTCATTTTGCAACAAAAACAATACAAGAAAATTTTACAAATCAAATCAAATCAAAATTTATTTATTGTCGGTATGAAATAACATGATATAACATACCGTAAGCTATGTAAAGCTTTTGACCGACCTATAATCAAACAGTAGCAAATTTCAACACATCATAAATACATTGCATACATAAGAAATATTATAATAATAAAACACACTAAAAGCATAACCAAAGCAGTATTTTTATAGCACAGTACTAAAATGTAAACAAAAATATAATATCAGTACTATACATTCACAATTAAAAGCTGTAAAAAAGATTGCTGATCTTGACCCAAGAAACGGGCCTAACCTACCATAAAAAGAAAAGGTGTAAAAAAGGGCCATAAAATAAAAAGGGCTTAAAGGAAATTATCACCTCAAATCAGATTTAAAGGGAACTGATCAGCAAATTGTACACAATAAAAGCAACAAATACAACAATGATGAATGAAGAATAAAATATCATAATAAAAGCAAAATAATACAATGCTAATGCTGAAGTGATTATACCACTATTCAACAAATGTCTACAGCTCAGACAGGATGTCAGGAAGATCCATCCGCCTAGGATGCTTCCGAGCAAACTCTCGGACAACATTGCAAATGTTAATGTCAATGTCCCTATGAATAGAAAGCAGGCACAAAGCGGACAACCTGTCCTGACCCATTGAAGATCTCAGTTTTGTCTTTACAAGTCCTAGGGCACTGATACTCCTTTCACACTCACATGATGTGACAGGGAACACACATGCGATAGACAAAACAGTGTAAATGCTGGGTTACAGCTGTGAATCACACTGTTCAACAGCCCCCTGAAGGGTAGTAGGTGGGTTGGTAACACCTTTCCATCTAGCCTGCCACTCAGCAGGCAGGGACTTAGGGGAAGGGAGATCATCAATGAACCATTCAAGGTCACTAGCACTGACAGGAGAGGCGCACATTTGTTCAGGTATAAGCTTCAATCCCATGGCTGCCTTAGTCTGCAAATCACTGAATCGGGTGTCCATTTCATTCACAAAAGTGTCAACAAAGGGAATCGTTAGGTTTCGTTTGTAGTACAATTCGGGTGTTGCTGCTTCGATGTTGTCACGCTTAGTCTGACGACCACACAGTCTGGGTTGAGATGGCTGAACACCAAGATTGTCAGCGATAGTTGAAGCTTCTTTGAACCAGGTGTTATGGTAGGAGTCGATGTTGTCACGGACCTCTTGGAGAGCTTGCTTCACCACACTAACCTGAGACATGGCTTTGACCACATCAACCGAACGACCTTGAAGAGCAACAGTGAGGGGTTTTATGTAGCTGAGACAGCGGGTCACAATCACCAGGACAGCGATAAACTGAAAGCAGCAACAGACTCATTTTCAGTTGGTTCATTAGTTTTTGGTTTCTTGATCCAAATGGATTCAAGTGTTGCCTGTTTGCGTATTATTTTAAAAATGATTTAGTTTCATACTAGAAAAGTAATTCTTCATTTTTGAGTTCTTTTTAATTTTAATAACTATAGATGAACAACAAATAAGTTAGTCCAATTTGTAAAAAAAACAAACAAATTAATTGCCATTCATTAAGTGTGCTGTTGAATTTCACTGGCAATAACTTTTTACTCAAAATGATTATCACTCTCAAGAGCTAATACCAATTAAATTCATCAAAGAAACTTATCGAAAAATTAATGATGATTGCCCATTGCGTTCGTCTCAACTCTTTAATTGCTACAAATTGAAATATTGTTTTTTACAAGTCCCATGCGGCAGCCATTTGTAAACATTTACCCATTTAAATTCATCAAAGAAACTTACCGAAACATTAATGATGATTGTACACTGCGTTCGTCTCAACTCTTTCATTGCTACAAATTGAAATATTGTTTTTCACAAGTCCCATGCGGCAGCCATATGTAAACATTTACCTATAGCTAAATGCATCGATAAATTTCATTAGTTGAATGTATCTCATTCAGCCAATCAAATAGCGCAGTTTATCACTTACAGTCAATGAAGCTTGCACTTTAGCTGGCGTAGGTTAGATCGTCAGTACTCATGCTTGGGGGCTAATCACACAAATCGACAGCTGTTTATGGCTTAATTATGGGCATATGGCAGGAAATACACAAGTGGATATGTTTGATACTTGAAGGGGCTCATTTTTTTTTAAATCGTATCTAGCCAGCCAGCTGGGGGGGGATGGCTTTAGCCCCCTTGCCCCCCACCTAAATACGCCTCTGGTTACCAAAAGGTTATCGTTCCCACAACCAGTATCATGTTGTCCTCCACCGTCTATGTACACTGTAGTATATACACAACTATTGTCTTGTCTTACAGTCTCTGAGCTTCTGCACTCAACCGCTAGGGTCAATCCGTATACATTCGGAAAAAAGGGAGAAATTCGGACAAAACATCGTAAATGCATTTTACGTCACACTAAACCTAGCCCCAGGCCTTCAGCGCTACAGCGCTTTGATTATGACCGCTTGCGTCCGAAAACGGTTACTAGATTTACCAAAAGCGCGCGCTTTCGGTAAAAGTACCGAAAGCGCAGTGTCAGTACCGAAAGCGCACTGTTAAATGTAAATAACGGAAATAATTATTTGACCAGTTACATTTGTAATTAAAGAATAACCAGAAACTTGTATATTAATGCATGTTTCATGGACGATATCATACAAAATCGATCATAAGCGCGCTTTATAATGTCAATTAACGCTTTCGGCCACTAAAACAACATGCCACAATTCTGACGGGAAGAAATTGCGTGACAATTACACGCATTTATAAAGCAAAGAACAAAAGCTGGTAAATCGTAAGTAGACTGTGATTGAAAAGACAGAAGAACGGGCCCTGTTTGTCTGGACGATACATGGAACCAGAACGGCATTGTTCAGTGTTGATGCACTGATGCATACTATTACGAAAGTATTCCCCATTATACTGAAAAACGTAAAACCTAATCTTAACCTTTAAACAAACAGAGCATAAATAAATGAAACGATGTAAATTACGTCTAAGCTCTACCCGACAAATCTATGCACGTGGAAATAATGAGTTCCGTTGGACGTGTATCGCCTAAAGCAGCCCATCCACAATCAATATAATTGTCAATTTTATTGTCAATAATGAAGATTGACAATAAAATTGACATTGAATGGATGATATTGAAGCTTGAGTCAATGTATTGAAGAAAATCAGAGATCTCAAATATTTATTGACGGATTGTCAATTTTATTGACAAGCTTTTTGCACCCTTCAATAATATTTCATCAATATTTATACATTTCTATATGTAGCGTCGTCAAAATTTTCATACAGTCACACATGGCTAAAGGGCAAAAAATATTATGTCAATATTATTGAGTCAATAAAATTGACAATTACATTGTGTGTGGATGGGCCGCTTAAAGGGCAAAAAATATTATGTCAATATTATTGAGACAATAAAATCTACAATGATATTGTGTGTGGATGGGCCGCTTAACTGATAATAAATACATTTATATCGTCTGCCGCAATAACCACTCGTCCGCCTAGCATTAGTCAAGGCAAGCTAGCTTACTATTTGTTGAAGAACTTTATAATCTTTCGAGCAGCATTTAAACGGATTGAGATATGGGAAACTGAGAATTTGTTTTGACGTGACTACGTTTAAATTTTCCAGAATTTTTCGAACTTTGCATGTTCGCGTATAGCCATGGAAGTTGTTTATTTTGTGTTGCCCTACTGTTGGATGCGCGTATTGACGGATTATAAAGGCAATATATTCGGAAATCTTGTTGACTGATATTTAATATACACTTTATTCGGGAATCGTATTCGTGATTTGAAAGAACGCCTCAAACCATTCTTATGCACGCTGATATGCTTTATTATATGCGGTCTTACAGCTAGTCCGTAATTAATGTATTACATAATTAATGTGTTGACACTTCTGCGGAATGGCGCGCGGCGCCCTTTGTCTATTAAACTAAAGATCTGAACGTTTTCTGCACTACGGAGTTTTTAAACAGCAATCAAGTATTCAAACCCACGCTTTGCAGACAGACAGACAGACATAATAGTTTATTAATGTCTCACTTTGTTCATAAAACATAATACAGCAGTACTAAATCATTATATATATGTCTACAAAACCACTCTAAAAGAGTTACGAGAGACGATAGTTCTAAAAATTCTAAAAGTGTTCAACGATTATATACATCATAGAATCTTTCACGTCTGTTAAAAATAAAAAAAGATTATTATTAAGGAAATTCGATTTAAAATGATTAATGTTCTTAAAAGTAATAAAAATTACAACTGTTAAAAATATAAAAAAGATCCTGAAGGAAATTCGGTTTAAAATTATTAGTTTTCTTGAAATAAATGAAAGGGTATATCATCGAACAATACAGTAAGAGAAAATTTCGATTTGCACATTATAAACAGTTTTGCACATGTACTTATGAAGTGCAAAGTAAATAAATATTTGATACGAAACTGACAATGCGCACACATTAAATTGATTATATATACATGTGGTTGCGTCGCTTCATTAAAATGTCATGACAGGCTCTGGCACTGGACGAGGATGACGCGACCTTGTCAGCCGATTCGATTGTAAACAGGTAATTACATTGACCAACTGATTGTGATTTTAGCGTTACACATTTTTCATTCTTCGTGATGCAGTTAGGAATTGCGCATATAGAAAGGGTACTGCGAACTTTGTTTTAACTGATTATCTTTCACAAATACAAACCAACGTCAAATGCCGTTGATCTTTGTGAAGATATTTCTTGTTATTTTTAGCGTGACTTCCCATAAACAAAATAAAGATAAAATAATTGTTTCTACTTCCATAAGTTGTACGTTGTATAGCCATATAAAGCATTAACACGTTTAACCAAACGCCTATACGTTGAATGTTTTAAATGACGCCGGAATTGCTACCAATAATTTCCATACTGCAGACTATTTACTGCGTTATTTCTAGGCATTTTTGTTATAGAGACATCTAGGAAACAAATTCTCCGTTTGAAATGTTTGTCTCGACTGTAATGATAAATAAAACAACATGTTTAACCGGCCTTAAAATCTGCTCAGACGATTGCTTGAGACGACAACACTGCCTTCAAAATACATTTTCGAATATTATCCAAATAAGGTTTCTTAATGTATTGTCGTTCACTACATTGATACTAAACTTAATGGGCCAGAAACTATGAGTTGAATATCAAAGTTGACTATATTTTAGTATTAATACAAAAATTGAACATTCCATTTGATATGGAATCGAATACCTATATTGTGGCAAATAGTCAATCACAACATGGGCTTCTTGTAAATTGAATCGATTTTTATTACGTGTACTAAACTGACAACCTTTTTGTTAAAGACATACACATCAGTATGTATTTGTTCGAGATCGCATAGCGCGAATTAAATATGTCCTTTTTTTGACGCAAACGTTGTTTCTTGGGGATATATAATACACGGAAATCAAGCTTAGCGTATTACTTGATATACAAAGTCCTACGCTCAAATTCGAGGGATAATGTACAACCCAGGAACAGATCGCTATTATGTCATATTTCCTACATATGGAAATTTATCTTACTGAAATTAAATGGACTTGCTTACAGATTTTCGTATTTGTTTTAAAATGACTTTAAGTTTGTTTACTTACTAATCTTAAATGTTTTAATAGTCTTAACTAATTATTATGGTAAGAACAGCAGTTAAAAAAAATTACTTCCCGGGATACGTAAACGGGACCTCTGGAAGCAAAGGCTATTGCGCATTACACTGTAAACCACAGGCTATAGTGTTTTTTTTTATCAACGAAACATTAACGCTTCATAAGTGCTCAACGTTTTTTCCCATTATTTAAGGAACAACATTACAGACGCTTTATTCTTTAACCGATATCAAATAATGATCATCCATTAATTAAACCTATATTGTTAACATTATTCTTAGCCAAAAGTTTAAATTTGCTTGTTTACAGACAATGTGTTCATTCGTTTTTGAATCTTCGAAAATTATATTAACAATCGTCGTTTTACCAAATAGCGAACAAGCTCCTTTATCTCAACATTCACAAGAATTCAGTATCCCATCATGCTGATATAGACCTTTTTGTGTGAGACCAAACATTCGCTGTAATTGATCTGAGCTTTTCTTTTTGCTAACATGCATCACGTACATAGAAATCAACACACCATATGTCACCATTGCTACGTCATTGCGGCCACGTTAATTAATCGAAATGTTCGCGGCTGCATTGCGATCGGTTTTGTAAAGATGCTATGTTCTACTAGATTACAGAACAAGACACACACGACGTGTACACAGTCTAACCAAATATTATGTGAAATTTAATTAGTTATGATGGATTAATTTGTGATATCAATACTTATGTACTCCAAACAAGGTTTATTTTGTAAAACACTAAATATTACCGATAATGTGATAGTATTTGATACGGATACTTAAAGCGACGAATAAAGCTATCTTTTGATATCAAAACAAAAGAACACCATCATAAATATAACTTTTCTGTGTCGAAGGCTACTGTGTATTGATTTGAGCATTAAGGAAGACCAAAAGAGCGAATACATTGTCAGCAGCAGCGACAACATTAATCAACTGATATAGAAACATTTATGATGGTTTGGATCATCTTGTTGAAATCTTGCAGCTACATTTATCAAGTGCAGTGTTAACCATCGGATTTGCACACAGGTTAAACAAGCTTCATACTCTTAGCTTCAACTGCTTCTACTTCCTCCTACTACCTCTACTACTACTACTCTACTATACTACTACTACGCTACACTACCACTACACACGACACGACACGACGACGACGACGACGACGAGACGACGACGACGACGAGACGACGACGACGACGACGACACGAACGACTGAAACGACGACGACACGACACGACGACGACTACGACACGACGACGACCACACGACCACGACGACTACGACTACGACGACGAAGACACGACGACGTACGACGACGACGACGACGACGACGACGACTACACTACGACTGACACGACGACACGACACGACCACGTAACGCGACCACTACGACTACTGACTACGACTACTACTACTATACTACTACTACTACTACTACTACTACTACTACTACTACTACTACTACTACTACTACTACTACTACTATTACTACTACTACGTCGTTTACTACTACTTCAACTTCTTCTTCTACTACAACTACCACTACCACTACCAATACCAATACCACCACTACAATTACTACCACTACCATTTTTTTACTATTATTATTATTACTACTACTACTACTACTACTACAACTACTACTACTACTACTTCTACTACTACTCCTACTACTACTACTTGTTCTACTATTACTACTATTACTACTACTACTACTATAAACTATACTTGATAGTGCTTGCTACAAAAACAATCAAATCTAATCCCAAATTCTAAATTCTCAGTTATAGATATATTGCCTAAAAAAGTTTCTATACCTTAAGATGCCGGTTATAAATGAATGATAGCAATCATATCGGAAGAAGTAGTATTCTGTTGGTTAATGCCACAAGTGCATTCAAATGTTAGTTTTTTTTACATTAGTTAAAGTGAAAATAAACAATAACAACTAAAAAGTGAATAATAAGAAATAAGTGTACATGAGATAGACATTCTGCTTTCGCGTGTAATGTCTATACACTTTTTAAAGGATTATATTATTATGTTATATCATAAAACGTAGATTATAATGTTATTCAGAGTATCCGTCTATATAATATGTGTTGATAGGCCCTTGTGAAGGCGCCGAATGTTTGCACGAGGCACACGTGGGGGCCAATGACGTCATTGGCCAAGACACCGCCTCTAATGGCGACAGACTTAAGTTCCAGGCCGGACCACTAGATGCGGAAAACCAGGTTTGAATTTGAGTTTTCAGACAGCATGTTCACGTTTTCATTGCGCGCTAATAAAAACATTAATCAGTGTCTTCTTTATGAATCGTTCACATTTGGTTAGAGCATTAATCTAGTTTAGTATACCTCAAATTTGATATTGGCCTGATATATTGGTTTATACAAAACAATAAAGTCTTCATTTTCGGTAGGATTGACTCAGATGAAACGAGGTAAACATTTTGTAATCAAGATGAAGTACATTTTATCCAAAACATCAATATCGAAAACAGCTAATCCGTATTTAACTAACATTAAACGGAAGTGCTTATGACGCCATTAATAAGATGACAAGCGTTATTAAACGTTTATTCTTGCAAAAATGCATAGCCGTATTGATTATAGTGTTTAGTGGGACGTAAGAGTTTGATAAACAATTAAAAACAACGTAATGTCATATCGTTTGTAATATATCAGGATCGGAGCGACTAAACCAGCGTCTCGGCGAGCATTGCAGTTTTTAATTCACTTAAAGTATACTAAATGATAAAGAAGTAACCTGTTATTCGGTAAATAAAATATACGTATATATTAACGGAATATTCGTTTATATTTACGGAATTTTGTATTGCTCCATAAAATGTATGTTATAGAAACATAATTATACAACATATATTATGGTCATTAGACCAACGGTCTTTAAAACCAGTTTGACTGGCCCTGTTGCATCACACAATAGGAATAAACAAATTGCACGAGACTGGCATCTTCTAGTTTATATTCAGTGACGGTATTGGAATGGTTGCTTAATTTTAAGACGCTGCACTGAGGTGCCTTCCTATGCGATATTTAATTGATCTCGCATAGATTCGTATAAAGAACCATTGCCTTTTGAATTTTGATTTCAGTTCCATGGTGCATTAATGCATGGCGACGACGTAGCCGGGAAACAACACGATGAATCCGAGCACAAGCATGATCATTCGCACGATGGTGACGCACGGGAGACAGGGGTACCAGGCATGCATGAGGTCATACACAAAGGCATGCACGGCCAGGATCCCATGCCCGTGCACGAATGGGATACTTCAACGAACGGTGATAAAGTCACTCAGCAGGAGCCATCGAGTGGAGAGAAGTTAATGCATGGCGTTCTAATGCACGGAGATGCAGACTTTACGCATAAATCCAACGAAGAAGTACATGCATCTATATCGTCAGATGAAAATGGTGGAGCCGCAAAACCGAGTCTTGGAGAGGACTTAATGCATGGCGTTCTGATGCATGGTGATTCTGCGCACGCGCATGCGCATGGCGGAAGTGATGATGTATCAGATGGAAGTAAAACGATTGGTCCGGATAGCGCGGGTCTGCACGGAATTTTAATGCACGGGGACAGCTCGATCGGACACGACCACACAGAAGAAGATTCAAAATCTAAACAGGAAGTGTTCTGGGACGTGAGGCTAATAGCGAGCATGGGCTTGGATGAAGATCTCATGAAAGTAATTGATCTGAAGAAAATAATAGAGAAAGACCAAAAGGAATATGCGGACTGGATCTTGAAGAACCCGCAGTATCAGGGGGAACAGATGATGGGATCGAGTAACGCAGAGGTCACTGACTCGGTGCTGAAAGATATCGAATTGATGAAGAAGCGGTACCTGGAGAAGAACAATCTGAAGTTAGAAGAGGATGTAAAAGGTACGAAAGATATTCCATTCACGGCGGAAGACGCCAATGCAGTGCTGGGAGAAATGGGCGGCCATGGGAAGGCACTTGAAGGGGAAGACATGACACACAATCTTGAACTTTTGGGAAGTACGGAGCCTCTTAATGCGCGGCATAAAGTTAAACTCGAACTTCTTAAACACCATTCAGACGAGAAATAGGCTCAATAAGAGTTTGTCTCAATTTCTTATAAGATACAATGGCAGAATTTAAACTGCAGTTTTTGGTTGTTTTATGGCTATATATAAATATATATTCCTGTTTTACAAAATGTTTGATGTTTAACGGGTAAAACAATATACAAATATGTAAAACAAAATATGACGAAAACAGGTTATTGCTTGAGAACAAATATGTCTGTTAAACGATTGACTTCGAGATGCGCCGTGGGAACGAAAATATACGTATGTGCTCACGTGTTCTATTTATGATGTTGACACAGATTAGAGTGGAAAAGACAATTCGCGTTCTTCAAATGATATATGTGATACTGATGTAAATGTTTATTAAATTGTGCTGTATCACAATACGTTTAGTACTAAATTAGATTTAAATAACTTTTGGGGCTAATATAACTCTGCAAAACCTGCAGCCCACCAAGATTTCAAACATCTATCGATTTTTGTTTATTGTTTGGCATAGCAATATTACGTTGGAGAACACAATCTGGAAATGATCTAGTTTACAAATACATGTTAAGTTAAATATAAGTGAAGCTTTATTTAGTAAGAACCAAGTAACACAGTATTTACTCATAAGTCTTCAATACTTAACCCATTAATGTCTAGCGTCCCATATTTGGTCAGTATTAATTATTTCAGAAATAAATATACAGTTATCTCTGTGGAATTGCTGTGCTATCAGTCCTTTGTATCAGGTAACACCAATTACGCATGAAACAGAAAGATATTTCATGCATTCATAAGGCAACATTTAACAACAAGGAGCAAATTTTTCTTGGACTGACAATGGCTCAAAAAAGGTATGTATTTATTTATGCTAAATTATACAATTTTTGTAATAAAGTCAAAATTATAGATTTGTAATATTGTGTTTTGTTTATAATGTACACTAATGGAAATATAAGTATTAACTTATTTTCCTTTGACTTTTTACTAATCAATATGATGTCCCAAATATGGGACGCTAAGCACATATGTGTAAAAATTTAGATTAAGTATGGTCTGTAAAAAAACAAATAATAATATTTTACAACTACATTTATATAAATTTATGTCGACAGGCTCACTCTAAATGATGTGTTGCATCTTTTGGAAGATGATACAGACTTTCAAGAAGCTGATGTGTTCATGACTGGACCAGAAGATGCTACAAAAAGTGATGAGGATAGCGTAGATGAAGACCTCGGGGCAATATAAACAATTTGACAGGGAACAGACTTCTTGCTGATGGTCAGGCCCTGATTGTGGAATGGAATGACATCCACCTTGTATATATGGGCACGAACTGCCACAAAATCCCTCCAGTACACAGGGTCCAGCGTTGGTCAAAACGTGAAAGAAGAATAATAGAAGTGCAACAGCCAAACATTATTGCGGAATACAACAGATGTACAGGAGGTGTTAATATGGATCAAAATATCAACACCTACAGAATTGGTATTCGGATAAACAAATGGTGGTGGACACTGTTTGCGTTTATCCCGGACATGGTTGTTCAAAATGCATGGGTCCTGTACAGGTTATCCGCCAAATATCAGAACCAACCCATGGATCTTCTAGACTTCAGGCGGGAAATATGCGCAGAGTACCGGCTGCTGTCAGGCAAGACAGGCGCGACCACTACATTGCGCCAAATAACACACAGAGAAGGTGTGCCTTTTGTGGCGGAAAGTCAACCCGGATCTGCGTGAAGTGTAATGTTGGACTCCATGACAGATGTTTCGTAGCATTTCATCGCCAGTGATAAGTGGAGATATATATTTCACAATTCATAGACAGGTGATTGGATTGTTATAAACATGCCGAAAACATACATTCATGCATATTTGGAAGTAAATTTGTCATGACATAAAGATGGAATATATATGAATATTGATATCTTATGTGTCTGGCGTCCCAAATTTGGGACATGACTAAAATTGCATAAAGCATTAATATCCCAATAGTAAATATCATTATAAAGTTGTTTAATAGCATAATTATATAGTTCCTTACAGTTTATAATAAAATTGCAAAAAATAAATAATGTGGTCATTAATGGTATTGAATTCAAAATACTAAATAACACATTATCAAAGGATTCAAATATATTATAACATTCAACATTTCGTCGTGTGCCGTTGCAACAGTGTTCTGTCAACTATCATAAACATAGAAATGTAACTGCTTCATTGATACGAAAACGCGAATTGTAATTGATTTCTCACTCGTTGTAAGCCAAACGTGTCAAATTACTACAGCTGTCGCCTTGCTTTATTATCATCCAGTACCATTCACTACCAGTCTAATCCAATTACAACACTATGAATGATCGCGTATACACGTTGTAGCTTTTTGTCGATGTCTTGTATGACATTTTTTAACAAGATATTTGACAAGCAATACAAGTCTCCTACCGGTGAAACTCCAGCATTTTCAGTTTATTTTTTTCTTGTATATTTGTTTCCATAACAACAAGAAAACTTGACGAAGAAACAAAATGAAATGACGTGCATATTGCCATATGTCCATGTTTCAAGTTTAATGAACAAATATGAAAAACTTTTAAAGTTATCGCAGGATCCAGAAAAGTGTGACAGACTGACAGACTGACGGACACACAGAGCGCTAGCCATAACTATATATTGTTAATTTAAACGACAGCATGATGTTCGTGTTTATAAACACAAAACATCAAATGAGAGTTACAGTTGTGCAAAAGACAAATATATTTTTTCTCTTATTTCTCTTATATCTATGTTTTGTTTAACCAATTTGAAAGCTAAAACATTGGTCTTGTTCAATGAATGTTTCTAAAACAGTAAATTTTTATTAACACTATAACTATTTATTTAATAGTTTCCGTCAATTATTCCCCGACTTAACGCCAGAATCCAAAAGCAAATTAGTTCAAAATCCGCTCAGGTAATCTTTTTATTCCTAGCTTATATTAGGGTTTATTACTGAAATCTGTCTCTTCCTGTGTTCACTTTTAATTGCCAATCATGTATAATACATTCATATTTGCATCAAATTACACTGCTTACATGTTAATGCCGGTCGGCAGATTTAGTTCGTAGAGCTTTGGACAACAAATCCGAGGATAGCGGATGCCATTCTCGGCACAGTCACATACCCGTTTAATGAAATGTCTCGAACTTATGTAATCGGATGTAATCCCCGTATATCTAGTTCCAGTATGCTAGTTCCAGTTTAAGAAACTTTCCAAGAAATATGTGAGTTGGTTTACTGGCCGCATTGATAAGGCTGAAATACTGTTTAAACGGAGAGAAATCTAATCAGGATTAAATAAGAAAACGTAACAAAATAAAATAATTTTTACGGCAGTGATTGCCTTTAGCCTACATGGGAATTATTTGCTGCAGAGTTCGGAATAATATTTGACTGATTTATCTCCCCTGACACAATTTTACTTGTTGATAAAAAGATATAATTTATCAAAGATGTATTAAGTGTATTCGTATATGTCGCCCTTCAGAGAAAAACATGTACATCTTGATAGCAAAAATAGATATATTTTAATGGGGGTCAAATCACAGTGAATAATTAAGAAATAACCAACGGGTATTTATTGCGGTAATAACCAACGATATGGAGTTCCGATGCGTATGAATTAAACCACGAGGGCGTAGCCCGAGTGGTTTGATAACAAGCATCGAAACGACATACCGTTGATAATTACCGTAATAACCAACGGTTACCCGTCGATTAGTTCGATTCTTACACGATTTCATTAATAAGTTACCGCGATTTTAAGGTTATAAATGAAAATAATATTAACCGAAGTCTTCCACATTCCGCGAAAAATTGGCGTCACCACAACAATGACAATCAAATGATGTCGTCTTCATTCATAAACAGTGCGCGGACATTTAAAGTGACGTCATACGTATCTCCGTTGGTATATCGGGGTAATAACCCACGGTAGTTTTCCTTCTTTGTATATACAATGCGGGGAATCACGTGGTCAGATTTGAGAAAAAATGGCCGCCGATGCCTCGATTCGATGGAGAAATTGAGTCTTCAAACAGGTACTTCCTTATTACTTACTTGTTTTTTTTTTATCTGATAACGCCTATCATAGGGCCAACCGGAAGCGGTTTCAGCGAGTATCAACCGTTTTATCAATAGTTATACCCCTATAGTTTTTAGCTGAATTTGGGTCACCCCCTTTAAATATAGGGACAATGTAACTTAGTCCCCAGCTTTCTGGATACTCGGCGTTGTTGAACAGGTTGTTATAAAGTGTGTAGAGGTACGGGGATATGATATCAAATGCGTTCTTTATAAGTTCTGCTGATATTTTATCTGGTCCACAAGCTTTGTTGTTTTGCTGTTTAAATACTACTTGATGTATTTCATTTAAGGTTATTTCGCAGTCTAAATCTTCATCGTTAAGTGTAGTACTTTCTGCATTTTCGTTATTTAAATTTTTATTTGTGGGTTGTGATTCTCCTAATAGATTATTGAAATGTTCAAATAGGAGCTTTATCTGTAGATTGTTTTTCTTCTTAATTTTATTTGTGTAGCTTTGTTTAACTGCTTTCCAGAACTTTCTGGGCTGGGATTTAGCAATATTCTCAAGTTTTTTGCCTTGGCTGATTTTAAAATGAGTTTTGGCTCTATTTCTAATTTTATTATACATAGTTCTCCGTTGTGAAAAATGTATTCTGTTTTCGTTTGATTTACAGCGATTGAATATATTTCGTGCATTTTTGAATTCGCGTTTCGATTCATGACACTCTTTTTTAAACCACGGTGGTTTTTGCTGTGTATGGCGATTATGTGAATTCAGATTACCCCCTTTAAACGATTTACTAAAAACTCGCGTTGCCTGCTCATGTATGAAGTTCGTGAGCAGATTTACCTGGTCAACCGAGTCCATGCTACTTAAACCACGAAGTTTATGTAAATTTATATTTAAACTGTTCTTTTTCATTTCTTTACACGCTGTAAACGGAAACCTCCGAGAAGATAGTTTATTGGTTTTCAGCGTAGCTTATTAACCCATTTATGCCTAGTGGACTCTCCCATCCTTCTAAATTGAATCAATTTATTTCCAAAATTAGGGATGTCTAGTATATTTATTTCTATATTTAGAATATTTGTACAGAAATTCCTTCAATAGCAAACAGCGCAGACCCTGATGAGACGCCGCATCATGCGGCGTCTCATCTGGGTCTACGCTGTTTTCCAATGCCTTTTTTCTAGACGCTAGGCATAAATGGGTTTAAAGAAATAAACCTTCATCTAAAAACCGAAATTGTCCGATAATGCACGGGCGTTTAATTGGATTCTTACATACTCTGTCATTTTCAACATATGGGCATATACAAAATTCAATACCTGTTCAATTGAAAATTGCAAACGGCGACTATCTTGTTGCTTTTTTCACAGGTGCTTTGCCGGATTAACTTTTCTACATATTTAAGCATTTAAACTTGCCATTTAAGTAGATCGAGCTTTTTATGGTATTATATTGACAAATAATAAATATTGATTAAACCCAGCCTAATTTTGTACAAATGTATGTTCCTATTTACTTTTTAAATCATGATTTTTGAAGTTTAACATTTCAATGTCAATTGAACAAATTTCCACGTTTATTTACGGCGAAAGAACGGACTGTATTTGTTATCGTAGATTAATATTTTTACAAATACACACTTGCTCTTCAACAATTGATAGATTGTTCTTGTTTTAACGGCTTAACAACATTTTCTTATATATTGGCTCACGACAGCCTCCATTCGATATACGGTTTGTAATGTGCTCTGTCAAAAAGAAATTAATATAATGGTGGATTAGTTTGGATATGTGACGGCGAGTATACTATAATATAGCTTCACCAAAGCCATATCGCCTTAAACTCAATCTATCAAATAAATCTAGACGTTTTAAATAAATCTAGACAAATGAACACATGTTTCAGACGTAGTTCACTCTCAATTTACCCATTTTAACCCATTTATGCCTAGTGGACTCTCCCATCCTCTTAAATTGGATCAATTTATTTCCAAAAATAGGGATGTTTAGTATTTATTTCTATATTTAGAATATTTCTTACAGAAATTCCTTTAAGCAAACAGCGGCGTCTCATCTGGGTCTACGCTGTTTGCCAAGGCATTTTTTCTAGACGCTAGGCATACATGGATTAAGTATATGCTCTTGGACCTGCTATACCAGATAAAACACCGGAAAAAATGGGGTAGATTAATTTTTCGTTCAATTATTATTAATTAAATTAAAAGTATTAGTCATTTGATGGTATTATTGCAACGGTTTAAAGCGAGTGATGTGCTTTTGTGCGGTTTATGTTGATGTTTTGTTGTAACTATGCAAAATGTTTATGTACAATATACATGCTGAAGATTTATTTGTTCGCCTCCTGGTATATAACACGCCATGTTACGCACAATAAAACTCTGTGACTGTCTAGTCTGACGTTAGCAACTTGCTGAATGCCTGGGCAGTTGCCAAAAGTGCGCATAACATATGTAAACATGCGTTAATTTATCACGCGATATTTAGTAGGGCGTTGAACTAAAATGTTTTAAACATATGTTTATTTTGAAAACAATGCAGTTTATAATAATATTCTAATTCCTGAATTTTGACTTAACATATCAAGAGTAGGTTGGCATATAATGGCTTAAATATAACGAACTACTGAGACGTGAAGATTTCCGTTTTTTCAAAAATGTCATGAAATGAATTCACTTTCGAAACTGAAATACTTGGAATAGATTTTAATACTAATAATAACACGAAAAAAGGGATACATAAGAAAATTTGCACATTGTTTGAGATTTTGTTTAATAAATATTGCATTGATATAATTCCTTAATGGCCTTCTGTACCTTCGGGACCACACGAGGGAGTGGTGCCACGTAGTACAATTGCAAATTTATGTACGTATATAAAATTTTTTGATTGTCTTGTGTATATTATTCTTTTCTTAGGACAATATGATCGAAACATTTATTTTGATATTTGATTAATAAGACGATTGCAGACTGGTTGATCGTAAAAGTAGCAAAGTTATTATTGGTCAGAATTAAGTTTAAATTTATATAGTATAATGTTGCTTTTCATTGTTCTATTTTAAGTCAACTCAACTGCAGAAACCTGCTTCTAATCTGTGTGTATGCATCATACTTCATTTGAAAGTCCCATTCTATTTTCATATTGTATATGCGCAATATTATCAAGCCAGACATGATTACCCAATGGACCCAACATCTACGTCACTATAATATCGTATTTCACGGGGAAATCCATAACATGTAGATCTTGCATTTTCAAAAAATCGTCAAACGGAGCATGTTAGCGTGTTTTTGGAAAATCAAAGTGGAATAGCTCATGAAGGTTTCAGAGGGTTGTGTAAATAGCCCCCTTGGTGCAAACAGGTACCATGTGACATTGAAATAAGAAGGCACATGGTACCAATTTTGCACAAATAGGGCGATTTAATGTATTTATTATCGTTGTGTGAATGAATAAACTGGTTATACAGGTTTTTGAAGGTGACATATGTCCAATGGTGCGGAAATCAAGATTTCCTCGTGCACAGATTTGTAGGTTTAGTCATTCGACAGGCAAGAAGGGTAGAGCGAAGATTTGATTTAAATCGTTTTATTTATTTTCTCAACCACATTTAATTGTGAAATTCGATTTATTTTTGTGTCGTATTGGCGTTGGTAATTTATTAATTAAACAGTCAGGATGAGAGGAGAGATCGCTTCGCCGGCGGGGACAGGGCTGGCACAGTAAATGGACACACGTAGCGACCACGTGGTAGCGGTCAAGAAGGTAGGCCCTCGGGGATAGAAGAGAATTGTTTGACGTGTTTGGTTTACATATAATACGCACAATGTGAAGAAAAGAAAGTATTATTTCTCACGTTTTTCTCTTGTAAAATGTTTTAAAAGGCATGTCCTTTTTTTTCGGAAAATCATTGGTGCCAATCCTGATATAATTGACTGTATTGTCGGCGATTACGCATAACCATTCTTACAATTACCTGAAAAATGTGTATCTGGAAATAACCAATCAGCTTTAAAGCAGATAGATTAGAAGATGTTAACGAGTCGGTGCAGGATATGTAAAATAATGGCTGTATTGAAGAATTAAAAGACATCCCTCATGTTGTTAGTCAATCAAGTGTAGCCGTGAATGAAGCCGGAAGCTGGATTTGTGATCAATGCGGACAAGTCAATATAAATACCAGTTCAGAGGCTAGAATGGGTAGGATTAATCTGGGATAGCCAAATGTTTTCTTTTGAAATTCCCGATAGAAGAATAACTGATTTTAAAAATACTCTTTTAAAGGTATTTTGTTCCATGCCAATGGTTTCGGCAAGGGATTTAGCTAGATGTACGGGGAAAATTGTTTCAATGATGCCTGTTATAGGTAGTCTGGCTAGGTAAAGACTAGATATCTTTATTCTGAAATCGTTTCTAGACCGTCATTGCATAGAGTATTGAACCAGATAGCTTATTTATTTCCGAATTTAGAATTTGGTTAGGTCGCATAGATGGCATACAATCAAGACATTTTAGTAAAACTACATGTGTCGAAGTTTTAAAAGTTTACATTGATGCAAGTGGGTTTGCTGGTGGGGCTTATATTGCTGATATGTCAGGTTTCATTTTTCATGATATATGGTCAAATGACGTTTGCAATACAAGTTCTACTTATAGAATAATTAATGGAGTAGTTCTAGTTTTACGTGCATATGGTTTTTTTTAGGGGGAGCTGTTAAGAGGTTTACTGACTCTGAATCACGTGTAAAGCTGGTAAAGGTAGGAAGTTCTAAACTTTAGTAACATGATCTATCACTAAGCATTTTAGTATGTGTTTCAAGATGAATATAGGACTAGAAATACAATGGGTTCCAAGAGAATTAAACTCCATTGCCGAAAGTATAAGTAAAATGAGCAATACAGATGAATGGTAAAGCTCACGAGATTTCTTTGAGTTTTTAAATGGTAGCTCGGGTCCGATTTTGATTTATCGCTTGGCTATTTTTAAAAATGGAAATACTTAAAGATATAATTCAAAATTCTTTGATTTTGAAACAGAAGCAGATTGCTTTACACAGTATTGGGGTGCCGATTTGAATTGGTTGATGCCCCTATTTATCTCGTAGGAAAAACAATTTGCACTTTCTAAAATGCAACGCATATGACGTTTTGGTGGTACACAGATGGCCTAGTGCAGCATTTTGGCCATTCTTATTTGAGGCTGGTAATGTACAAATACACTTTGAGAATGATATTATTGTGTTTGACAAAGGGCAAACTATTTGTATGAGTAATAACCACTCTGTTTCAGTTCAAGACCTTTTTCAAGAAATGTTCTTGCTATTCGAATTTAACTATACTATAAGTCGTTTATATGTGAATTGGTGATATGAATGTTTTGACTGTTTTGCTATACTTATGGTATAGTTGGGATTTTTCACGTGTTTATATGTGTAGAAATGATTCAATGGATGTTGTTTTTGTATGGCCATTAAGTATGTATAGAAACCATGTTGGTGTATGTCCGTTTGCATCTGGTGCTTACGAAGTCGTGTACAGTACACGAGGAATGGGATATTGCAAAAAAGAAAGCAAAAACAGTACTTGCAAAAAGAAAGCAAGGGTTAAAAATAATAGTTTTAAAAGTATAATACTTGCAAAAAAGATAGCAAGGGTAATATTTATTTCAAATTGGAAAATACTTGCAAAAAAGAAAGCAAGGGAAACGGTTTTGTTACAGAAAGTAAATTTAAAATGTTGGTGTGTGTGTTTCGTGTCTGTCTACCTCTGGGGTAGACGCGATTGTGTGTGGCATTTCGTGGGCTCATTGTTGGATCGTGTGGTCGTTGTAATTCTGGTCTGGTTGTGTTTTCTGATGATGGATTGAAAAGGTCCAATTCTGGGCCGCTGGTTCGGAGGTGCTTAGTGACTAAAGCGGATGTGTAGAGGCTTTGATTCTTTGATTTGAGATTTGTAACGGTGTGTTTGGTGCGTTTTTTTTTTTGGGGGGGGGGTGGCGGTTTGGGGACTTTGAATTGATAGGATGCGATACAAGATTTTTTGAGGATTGTGCTATAATTATTATTTTCAATAGTTAAACGGTTCAATTGTGCAAGGGCAAACAGGTATTGACATTTTGTAAAACAAATG
This sequence comes from Dreissena polymorpha, assembly GCF_020536995.1. Classification (NCBI taxonomy): domain Eukaryota; kingdom Metazoa; phylum Mollusca; class Bivalvia; order Myida; family Dreissenidae; genus Dreissena; species Dreissena polymorpha. The sequence goes on from NC_068360.1 coordinate 15,279,128, forward strand.
CAGTTTTATGCCCTGTCTTCTACTTGAAAAAATGTATCTTGGCAACAACTATTCTAGATATTGCAATATATGTTTTGTTTAGAAACATAACAAATTGTAAGAAAATTAATAAATACATTTTTGTTGGCTCAAAGCAGATTAGTTACAGTAGACAATTAGATATTTTGCACCACATCTTTCGTGAAATTTGACTTAAACCTAATGTTCACGGGTTGCATTCATTTCGGTCAGGGGAAGCAACTGCTGTTGCAAATAGCGGTGTATCTGATAGTGTTAAAAAAGCATGGGCAGTGGAAGACTGCTGGCGCTTAGGATGGCTACGTGAGAGATTCGGATGAAACACAAACAATTGTTTCTTCTCGTTTGGATTTGTAAATATACATGGTACTTGGTGTTGTGTGTTGTTAGTTGTGCGTTGTTTTTTTGCCCCGTTCTTTTTCTGTCGATAAAATACCCTGCTTGTCATGACACCTAAACAAATGTGTTTGTTTTTATTCTAAATGGTTAGATGATAAATAATTTGTTTGTCATAAAATGTAATGGAATATAAAACATAAATGTATTTATTACCGTTGTGTGAATGAATAAACTGGTTATACAGGTTTTTGAAGGTGATATATGTCCAATGGTGCGGAAATCAAGATTTCCTCGTGCACAGATTCGTATGTTTAGTCATTCGACAGGCAAGCACGGTAGAGCGAAGACTTGATTTAAATCGTTTTATTTATTTATGCTCTGTTTGTGTGTTGATGTTAATATTATGTTTTATGTGTTTCAGTGAGTTTTATGAGAGCAGACGAATGACTGACTTGAGATAGAAAGGGGCATTGATTCCGGACATTTTACCATTAGATTTACATGGTTTTCTAAAAAGAATACTTAATGTTTACGATATAGTTACAGCTGATTGTTTGTAGATTTCTCTAAAATTAGAGGTTTCAGGAGGTGATGAAGGCACCTAGACACCGGTTTTGAGCCATGGGTCCTCATACGTCCCCCTGCCATTAAAAGAAAAATGAAAAATGAGCAGTAGGGTTGCGTATCCCGCTCGCGGTTACACCTGAATCGTTCGTTACCACCGATTATTGTTTGGGGTGTACGTGAAGTCATGTGGACTTCTCTTACTTGATGGTAATGAATAAATCTCGTTATTATCGCAGCTGCTTTTATCAAAACTAATGCTTCACTTTATGTACTTTTCGCAAATAGGCGTTGTGGATGGGCAAAGGGGGCGTCCTCGGTGCGCTTTGGGCATCGGCGGCGAACGGGCGGTTGTTAGGGCGTGGCGTCCTTGGTTGGGCTTGTGATTTTGAATTGTGTAGTTAAATTGTTCAATTGTATGATTTTTAGCTCATCTATTTTTTGAAAAAAAAATTATGAGCTATTGTTATCACCTTGGCGTCGGCGTCGGCGTCGGCGTTGGCGTTGGCGTTGGCGTCGGCGTCCTGTTAAGTTTTGCGTTTAGGTCCACTTTTCTCAGAAAGTATCAATGCTATTGCATTCAAACTTGGTACACTTACATACTATCATGAGGGGACTGGGCAGGCAAAGTTAGATAACTCTGGCGTGCATTTTGACAGAATTATGTGCCCTTTTTATACTTAGAAAATTGAAAATTTTGGTTAAGTTTTGCGTTTAGGTCCACTTTTCTCAGTAAGTATCAATGCTATTGCATTCAAACTTGGTACACTTACTTACTATCATGAGGGGACTGGGCAGGCAAAGTTAGATAACTCTGGCGTGCATTTTGACAGAATTATGTGCCCTTTTTATACTTAGAAAATTGAAAATTTTGGTTAAGTTTTGTGTTTAGGTCCATTTTATTAGCTCATCTATTTTTTGAAAAAAAATTATGAGCTATTGTCATCACCTTGGCGTCGGCGTCGGCGTCGGCGTCGGCGTCGGCGTTGGCGTTGGCGTTGGCGTCGGCGTCCGGTTAAGTTTTGCGTTTAGGTCCACTTTTCTCAGAAAGTATCAATGCTATTGCATTCAAACTTGGTACACTTACTTACTATCATAATGGGAATGGGCAGGCAAAGTAAGATAACTCTGGCGTGCATTTTGACAGAATTATGTGCCCTTTTTATACTTAAAAAATTGAAAATTTTGGTTAAGTTTTGCGTTTAGTTCCACTTTTCTCAGTAAGTATCAATGCTATTGCATTCAAACTTGGTACACTTACTTACTATCATGAGGGGACTGGGCAGGCAAATTTAGATAACTCTGGCATGCATTTTGACAGAATTATGTGCCCTTTTTATACTTAGAAAATTGACAATTTTGGTTAAGTTTTGTGTTTAGGTCCATTTTATTCCTTAAGCATTAAAGCTATTGCTTTCATACTTGCAACACTTACTAACTATCATAAGGGGACTGTGCAGGCAAAGTAATGTAACTCTGACTGGCATTTTGACAGAATTATGTGCCCTTTTTATACTTAGAAAATTGAAAATTTGATTAAGTTTTGTGTTTAGGTCCACTTTATTCCTACAGTATCAAAGCTATTGCTTTCATACTTGCAAGATTTATGAACTATCATAAGGGGACCGTGCAGGCAAAGTTATGTAACTCTGACTGGCATTTGAACGGAATTATGGGCCCTTTATACTTAGAAAATTGAAAATTTGGTTAAGATTTATGTTTTGGTCCACTTTACCCCTAAAGTATCATAGATATTGCTTTCATACTTGGAACACTCACAAACTATCATAAGGGTACAGTAAAAGGACAAGTTGCATAACTCTGGTTGTCATTGTTACGGAATTATGGCCCTTTTTTGACTTAGTAACTTTTAATATATGGTTAAATTTTGTGTTTCGATCCACTTTACTTCTTAAGTATCAAGGCTATTGCTTTCAAACTTCAAATACTTACATGCTATCATGAGGTTACTGTACCTGGCAACATTAATTTTACTTTGACCTTTGAATGACCTTGACTCTCAAGGTCAAATTATTAAATTTTGCTAAAATTGCCATAACTTCTTTATTTATGATTAGATTGGATTGATACTTTGATGAAACTACTCTTACCTGACATACCACAATAGACTCCACCCAAACCATCCCCCGTGCCCTCCACTCCCCCCCTTCCCCCTCCCCCCCCCCCCCTATTTTTTTTTTTTTTTTTTTTTTTTTTTTTATAAGATCATCTCACAAATGACCACCACACCCTCACACTATACCCCCACCCCACTCCCCCCACCCCACCCCCCCCCCAATTTTTTTTTTTTTTTTTTTTTTTTTTTTTTTAAGATCATCTCACAAATTACCACCACACCCTCATACTATACCCCCCCCCATTTTTTTTTTAAAAATGGTTATGTTTGAAATACCGTCCAACCATCGCACCCAAACCCCCCCCCCCATCGCCCCCCCAACCCCCCCCCCCTGATTTTTTTTTTTTTTTCGCTTTTTTGGAAGATAATGTAATAAATGTCCACAACCCCACACTATACACCCCTCTTCACTCCACTCCTCCCTCCTTTGTGATTGAAAATGAGAGTCCCTTCACCTTTAAAAAGAAAATAGATGAGCGGTCTGCACCCGCAAGGCGGTGCTCTTGTTCCTTAAGCATCAAAGCTATTGCTTTCATACTTGCAACACTTACTAACTATCATAAGGGGACTGTGCAGGCAAAGTAATGTAACTCTGACTGGCATTTTGACAGAATTATGTGCCCTTTTTATACTTAGAAAATTGAAAATTTGATTAAGTTTTGTGTTTAAGGTCCACTTTATTCCTACAGTATCAAAGCTATTGCTTTCATACTCGCAACACTTATGAACTATCATAAGGGGACCGTGCAGGCAAAGTTATGTAACTCTGACTGGCATTTGGACGGAATTATGGGCCCTTTATACTTAAAAAATTGAAAACTTGGTTAAGATTTATGTTTTGGTCCACTTTACCCTAAAGTATCATAGATATTGCTTTCATACTTGGAACACTCACAAACTATCATAAGGGTACAGTAAAAGGACAAGTTGCATAACTCTGGTTGTCATTGTTACGGAATTATGGCCCTTTTTTGACTTAGTAACTTTTAATATATGGTTAAATTTTGTGTTTCGATCCACTTTACTTCTTAAGTAAAAAGGCTATTGCTTTCAAACTTCAAATACTTTCATGCTATCATGAGGTTACTGTACCTGGCAAGTTGAATTTTACCTTGACCTTTGAATGACCTTGACTCTCAAGGTCAAATTATTAAATTTTGCTAAAATTGCCATAACTTCTTTATTTATGATTAGATTTGATTGATACTTTGACGAAACTACTCTTACCTGACATACCACAATAGACTCCACCCAAACCATCCCCCGTGCCCTCCCCCATCCCCCCCCCCTAATTAATTTTTAGCTCATCTATTTTTTGAAAAAAAATTATGAGCTATTGTCATCACCTTGGCGTCGGCGTCGGCGTCGGCGTCTGCGTCGGCGTCGGCGTCGGCGTCCGGTTAAGTTTTGCGTTTAGGTCCACTTTTCTCAGAAAGTATCAATGCTATTGCATTCAAACTTGGTACACTTACTTACTATCATGAGGGGACTGGGCAGGCAAAGTTAGATAACTCTGGCGTGCATTTTGACTGAATTATGTGCCCTTTTTATACTTAGAAAATTGAAAATTTTGGTTAAGTTTTGCGTTTAGGTCCACTTTTTTCAGAAAGTATCAATGCTATTGCATTCAAACTTGGTACACTTACTTACTATCATGAGGGGACTGGGCACGCAAAGTTAGATAACTCTGGCATGCATTTTGACAGAATTATGTGCCCTTTTTATACTTAGAAAATTGAAAATTTTGGTTAAGTTTTGTGTTAAGGTCCATTTTATTCCTTAAGTATCAAAGCTATTGCTTTCATACTTGCAACACTTACTTACTACCGTAAGGGGACTGTGCAGGCAAAGTTATGTAACTCTGACTGGCATTTGGACGGATTATGGGCCCTTTATACTTAGAAAATTGAAAGTTTGGTTAAGTTTTGTGTTTTGGTCCACTTTACCCCTAAAGTATCATAGATATTGCTATCATACTTGGAACACTCGCAAACTATCATAAGGGTACAGTAAAAGGACAAGTTGCATAACTCTGGATGTCATTTTTACGGAATTATGGCCCTTTTTTGAATTAGTAACTTTGAATATATGGTTAAATTTTGTGTTTCGATCCACTTTACTTCTTAAGTATCAAGGCTATTGCTTTCAAACTTCAAATACTTTCATGCTATCATGAGGTTACTGTACCTGGCAAGTTGAATTTTACCTTGACCTTTGAATGACCTTGACTCTCAAGGTCAAATTATTAAATTTCTCTAAAATTGCCATAACTTCTTTATTTATGATTAGATTTGATTGATACTTTGACAAAACTACTCTTACCTGACATACCACAATAGACTCCACCCAAACCATCGCCCGTGCCCCCGCCCCCCAACCCCCCCCCCCCGCTATTTTTTTTTTTATTTTTTTAATTTTTTTTAAGATCATCTCACAAATGACCCCCACACCCTCACACTATACCCCCCCCCACCCCACCCCCTCCCCAATTTTTTTTTAAACGGTTAAAAAACAAAACTATTTATTTTGATTATTTTATGTTTGAAATACCGTCCAACCATCGCACCCAAGAATCCCCCCCCACCCCCCCCTCCCCCCACCCGAATCCCCCCCCTATTTTTTTTTTTTTTTTTTTTTTTAAGATCATCTCACAAATTACCACCACACCCTCACACTATACCCCCCCCACCTCACCCCCCCCCATTTTTTTTTATGAAACGGTTAAAAAACACAAATATTTATTTTTATTACTTTATGTTTGAAATACCGTCCAACCATCGCACCCAAGAATCCCCCCCCACCACCCCCCCCCCCCCGATTTTTTTTCCCTTTTTTTCGCATTTTTGGAAGAAAATGTAATAAATGTCCACACCCCCACACAATGCACCGCTCTTCACTCCACCCCTCCCTCCTTTGTGATTGAAAATGAGAGTCCCTTCACCTTTAAAAAGAAAATAGATGAGCGGTCTGCACCCGCAAGGCGGTGCTCTTGTTTTTTTTAAGATCATCTCACAAATGACCACCACACCCTCACACTATACCCCCACCCCAACCCCCCACCCCACCCCCCCCCCCAATTTTTTTTTTTTGATTTTTTTTTTTTAAGATCATCTCACAAATTACCACCACACCCTCACACTATTTCCCCCCCCCATTTTTTTTTTAAACGGTTATGTTTGAAATACCGTCCAACCATCGCACCCAAAAAATACCCCCCCCCATCGCCCCCCACCCCCCACCCCCCCCCGCCCGCGATTTTTTTTTGTTTCGCTTTTTTGGAAGATAATGTAATAAATGTCCACAACCCCACACTATACACCCCTCTTCACTCCACCCCTCCCTCCTTTGTGATTGAAAATGAGAGTCCCTTCACCTTTAAAAAGAAAATAGATGAGCGGTCTGCACCCGCAAGGCGGTGCTCTTGTTAGTTTAGGCTTGACGTCTGATGGGTATTAATATATTCAATTATTCACATGTAACGCATGAGCATGTTTAATGATACGTATAACGACGTGTTCTACAGAATGGATTTAGTATCGTTTCAGTTCTTAAATATATGAGAAGGATGTCGTAACGTTCACTGACGTCTCGAGACTCTTCAACTGAGCGGTGCCATTGGGGTCGATATCTGTTGCTCATTGAACACATACGATCGTCAGAAGATATGTTTCTTGCATTTATGTGTAGAAAGCCCTCTCAGATACAAACACCCACTCCGTGCGTGTGTTTCAAGAAATAAAATGCCCTACTTGTCATGACACCTAAACAAATGTGTTTGTTTTTATTCTAAATGGTTAGATGATAAATAATTTATGTTTGTCATAAAATGTAATGGAATATAAAACATAATACATATTCTTCAATTATACAAGGCGTTTTGGTTTTTCGTGCATTTATAATTTGCTTTTGGGTTTGGAGAAAACCGCGTCCACCTGTTCAGCCATTTAGTTGTGTAACCTAACCGAAAGGAACGCAATATCACAAATTGTGAATGTAATTTGACTTATCACACGAAAGAGTCACATTCGTTTAGCTATGGTTTAGTGGATTGGATGTGTAGACACAGACTAAATGGCCAATTCTTCCTACAAGAAGATGATCGAACTATACATCAGTGTCACTATTTACTTTTAAGCTCATCTTAGCTTGGGAGGTCATTCTATGTCCAGCTTTGTGCGTCATTCGAATAGCCTCTAAATACAAATCAAAGGCTACATTGTGCATTCAATCTTGGTAAAACTTGTTTATCTTAACATTATCTAAGCAAAGTTTTAATGTGGGTTATATGCTTCTAGAAACTATCCCAACGTCAACACAAGTATGGCATTTATGGATAAATCTTGATGCAACTTTATCAAAATGTTTGTCTTTACAAACATTAATTCACATTCTATGAAAATAGAACTTAGTATATCCTGTATTAAGTGTTAAACTGACAATTCAAGTTACACGCAAGTTACACGATTTGTAATATTAAAATGGTTTGTCTCGCCTGAGTGCCCGTGATCACCCCATTTCCGGCGTCGTGTGGTATGCGGCGTCAAGTGTTACTTCTTTACCACTGTAGAGGCCGCGTTTTGATCCTATCATGAAACAAATTTGATTATAAGGTTTATCTGGATAATATGTAGACCTTTTTTTAGTCCGGATCAAGTTCGTCCAAAAAACTATACTGCCAGAACCTGGTAAAACAATTGAAAATCTTCTTGCCGCTCCAGGGCTACATTCATGAGTATTTTTTCATGGAACTTGGTCAGAATGTTTATCTGGACAATATCTAATTCAAGTTAAAATTTGAGTTGAAAAACTAGATCTTACAAACCTTGTTACGACTCAAGAGGTCACATGTATGACTCAATTTTTATGGAACTTGGTTAGAGTTTTTATTTTGGTAATACTTAGGTCCACTTCGAATATGGATCACTTGCGTCCAGTAAAATATCTTAACAATTAAGCTGTAACATCTATTAATCAAGATTGAAACTTGATCATAGTGTTGATCTTAAAAATATTTATGACAAGTTTGGAAACTTGGTCAAATGCATCTCAATACAATGTCACCTGGTCAGAGCTGAAACAAAAAAAATCATTAAAGCGTAACATTTATGATTGCGTCTGGGTGAAACTTGGCAATCATTACACATCAAATACCATTTTTGTAACTGGAACAAGTGTAATCAAAAACTATATTACCTCGTCAAAACTTCATCCATTGATGACCTTAAACGCTGTCAAGAGTGGTAAAAAAACTAGATTACCTCGTCAAATCTTCATCAATTGATGTCCGTGAACGCTGTCAAGAGTGTAAAAACTAAATAATTCTGACCAATCTTCATCAATTGATGTCCGTGAACGCTGTCAAAAATGGTCAAATTCTAAATAATTCTGACAAATCTTCATTAATTGATGTCCGTGAACGCTGTCAAGAGTGGTCACAAACTAAATAATCCTGACAAATCTTCATCAATTGACATCCGTGAACGCTGTCAAGAGTGGTCACAAACTAAATAATCCTGACAAATCTTCATCAATTGATGTCCGTGAACGCTGTCAAGAGTGGTCACAAACTAAATAATCCTGACAAATCTTCATCAATTGATGTCCGTGAACGCTGTCAAGAGTGGTCACAAACTAAATAATCCTGACAAATCTTCATCAATTGATGTCCGTGAACGCTGTCAAGAGTGGTCACAAACTAAATAATCCTGACAAATCTTCATCAATTGATGTCCGTGAACGCTGTCAAGAATGGTCAAGAACTAAATAATCCTGACAAATCTTCATCAATTGATGTCCGTGAACGCTGTCAAGAGTGGTCAAAAACTAAATAATCCTGACAAATCTTCATCAATTGATGCCCCTGAACGCCGTCAAGAGTGGTCAAGAACTAAATAGTCCTGACAAATCTTCATCAATTGATGTCCGTGAACGCTGTCAAGAATGGTCAAGAACTAAATAATCCTGACAAATCTTCATCAATTGATGTCCGTGAACGCTGTCAAGAGTGGTCACAAACTAAATAATCCTGACAAATCTTCATCAATTGATGCCCCTGAACGCCGTCAAGAGTTGTCACAAACTAAATAATCCTGACAAATCTTCATCAATTGATGTCCGTGAACGCTGTCAAGAGTGGTCACAAACTAAATAGTCCTGACAAATCTTCATCAATTGATGTCCGTGAACGCTGTCAAGAGTGGTCACAAACTAAATAATCCTGACAAATCTTCATCAATTGATGTCCGTGAACGCTGTCAAGAGTGGTCACAAACTAAATAGTCCTGACAAATCTTCATCAATTGATGTCCGTGAACGCTGTCAAGAGTGGTCACAAACTAAATAGTCCTGACAAATCTTCATCAATTGATGTCCGTGAACGCTGTCAAGAGTGGTCACAAACTAAATAATCCTGACAAATCTTCATCAATTGATGTCCGTGAACGCTGTCAAGAGTGTTCACAAACTAAATAATCCTGACAAATCTTCATCAATTGATGTCCGTGAACGCTGTCAAGAGTGGTCACAAACTAAATAATCCTGACAAATCTTCATCAATTAATGTCCGTGAACGCTGTCAAGAGTGGTCACAAACTAAATAATCCTGACAAATCTTCATCAATTGATGTCCATGAACGCTGTCAAGAGTGTTCACAAACTAAATAATCCTGACAAATCTTCATCAATTGATGTCCGTGAACACTGTCAAGAGTGGTCACAAACTAAATAATCCTGACAAATCTTCATCAATTGACATCCGTGAACGCTGTCAAGAGTGGTCACAAACTAAATAATCCTGACAAATCTTCATCAATTGACATCCGTGAACGCTGTCAAGAGTGGTCACAAACTAAATAATCCTGACAAATCTTCATTATTTGATATCCGTGAACGCTGTCAAGAGTGGTCACAAACTAAATAATCTTGACAAATCTTCATCAATTGATGTCCGTGAACGCTGTCAAGAGTGGTCACAAACTAAATAATCCTGACAAATCTTCATCAATTGATGTCCATGAACGCTGTCAAGAGTTGTCACAAACTAAATAATCCTGACAAATCTTCATCAATTAATGTCCATGAACGCTGTCAAGAGTGTTCACAAACTAAATAATCCTGACAAATCTTCATCAATTGATGTCCGTGAACGCTGTCAAGAGTGGTCCCAAACTATATAATCCTGACAAATCTTCATCAATTGATGTCCGTGAACGCTGTCAAGAGTGGTCACAAACTAAATAATCCTGACAAATCTTCATCAATTGATGTCCGTGAACGCTGTCAAGAATGGTCAAGAACTAAATAATCCTGACAAATCTTCATCAATTGATGTCCGTGAACGCTGTCAAGAGTGGTCACAAACTAAATAATCCTGACAAATCTTCATCAATTGATGTCCGTGAACGCTGTCAAGAGTGGTCAAAAACTAAATAATCCTGACAAATCTTCATTATTTGATATCCGTGAACGCTGTCAAGAGTGGTCACAAACTAAATAATCCTGACAAATCTTCATCAATTGATGTCCGTGAACGCTGTCAAAAGTTGTCACAAACTAAATAATCCTGACAAATCTTCATCAATTGATGTCCGTGAACGCTGTCAAGAGTGGTCACAAACTAAATAATCCTGACAAATCTTCATCAATTAATGTCCATGAACGCTGTCAAGAGTGGTCACAAACTAAATAATCCTGACAAATCTTCATTATTTGATATCCATGAACGCTGTCAAAAGTGGTCAAAAACTAATTAATCCCGACAAATCTCATCAATCTATGTCCGTGAACGCTGTCAAGAGTGGTCAAAAACTAAATAGTCCTGACAAATCTTCATCAATTGATGTCCGTGAACGCTGTCAAGAGTGGTCATAAACTAAATAATCCTGACAAATCTTCATCAATTGTTGTCCGTGAACGCTGTCAAGAGAGTGGTCAAAAACTAAATAATCTTGACAAATCTTCATCAATCGATGTCCGTGAACGCTGTCAAGAATGGTCAAGAACTAAATAATCCTGACAAATCTTCATCAATTGATGTCCGTGAACGCTGTCAAGAGTGGTCACAAACTAAATAATTCTGACAAATCTTCATCAATTGACATCCGTGAACGCTGTCAAGAGTGGTCACAAACTAAATAATCCTGACAAATCTTCATCAATTGATGTCCGTGAACGCTGTCAAGAGTGGTCAGAAACTATATAATCCTGACAAATCTTCATCAATTGATGTCCGTGAACGCTGTCAAGAGTGGTCATAAACTAAATAATCCTGACAAATCTTCATCAATTGTTGTCCGTGAACGCTGTCAAGAGAGTGGTCAAAAACTAAATAATCTTGACAAATCTTCATCAATCGATGTCCGTGAACGCTGTCAAGAATGGTCAAGAACTAAATAATCCTGACAAATCTTCATCAATTGATGTCCGTGAACGCTGTCAAGAGTGGTCACAAACTAAATAATTCTGACAAATCTTCATCAATTGACATCCGTGAACGCTGTCAAGAGTGGTCACAAACTAAATAATCCTGACAAATCTTCATCAATTGATGTCCGTGAACGCTGTCAAGAGTGGTCACAAACTAAATAATCCTGACAAATCTTCATCAATTGATGTCCGTGAACGCTGTCAAGAGTGGTCACAAACTAAATAATCCTGACAAATCTTCATTATTTGATATCCGTGAACGCTGTCAAGAGTGGTCACAAACTAAATAATCCTGACAAATCTTCATCAATTAATGTCCATGAACGCTGTCAAGAGTGGTCACAAACTAAATAATCCTGACAAATCTTCATCAATTGATGTCCGTGAACGCTGTCAAGAGTGGTCACAAACTAAATAATCCTGACAAATCTTCATCAATTGATGTCCGTGAACGCTGTCAAGAATGGTCAAGAACTAAATAGTCCTGACAAATCTTCATCAATTGATGTCCGTGAACACTGTCAAGAATGGTCAAGAAACTATATAATCCTGACAAATCTTCATCAATTGATGTCCGTGAACGCTGTCAAGAGTGGTCACAAACTAAATAATCCTGACAAATCTTCATCAATTGACATCCGTGAACGCTGTCAAGAGTGGTCACAAACTAAATAATCCTGACAAATCTTCATCAATTGATGTCCGTGAACGCTGTCAAGAGTGGTCACAAACTAAATAATCCTGACAATAATTCGTCAATTGATGTCCGTGAACGCTGTCAAGAGTGGTCAAAAAACTAAATAATCCTGACAAATCTTCATCAATTGATGTCCGTGAACGCTGTCAAGAGTGGTCACAAACTAAATAATCCTGACAAATCTTCATCAATTGATATCCGTGAACGCTGTCAAGAGTGGTCACAAACTAAATAATCCTGACAAATCTTCATCAATTGATGTCCGTGAACACTGTCAAGAGTGGTCACAAACTAAATAATCCTGACAAATCTTCATCAATTAATGTCCGTGAACGCTGTCAAGAGTGGTCACAAACTAAATAATCCTGACAAATCTTCATCAATTGATGTCCGTGAACGCTGTCAAGAGTGGTCACAAACTAAATAATCCTGACAAATCTTCATCAATTGATGTCCGTGAACGCTGTCAAGAGTGGTCACAAACTAAATAATCCTGACAAATCTTCATCAATTGATGTCCGTGAACGCTGTCAAGAGTGGTCACAAACTAAATAATCCTGACAAATCTTCATCAATTGATGTCCGTGAACGCTGTCAAGAGTGGTCACAAACTAAATAATCCTGACAAATCTTCATCAATTGATGCCCCTGAACGCTGTCAAGAGTGGTCACAAACTAAATAATCCTGACAAATCTTCATCAATTGATGCCCCTGAACACTGTCAAGAGTGGTCACAAACTAAATAATCCTGACAAATCTTCATCAATTGATGTCCGTGAACGCTGTCAAGAGTGGTCACAAACTAAATAATCCTGACAAATCTTCATCAATTGATGTCCGAGAACGCTGTCAAGAGTGGTCACAAACTAAATAATCCAGACAAAAAATCATTAATTGAGGTCCGTGAACGCTGTCAAGAGTTGTCACAAACTAAATAATTCAGACAAATCTTCATCAATTGATGTCCGTGAACGCTGTCAAGAGTGGTCACAAACTAAATAATCCTGACAAATCTTCATCAATTGATGTCCGTGAACGCTGTCAAGAGTGGTCAAAAAACTAAATAATCCTGACAAATCTTCATCAATTGATGTCCGTGAACGCTGTCAAGAGTGGTCACAAACTAAATAATCCTGACAAATCTTCATCAATTGATGTCCGTGAACGCTGTCAAGAGTGGTCACAAACTAAATAATCCTGACAAATCTTCATCAATTGATGTCCGAGAACGCTGTCAAGAGTGGTCACAAACTAAATAATCCAGACAAAAAATCATTAATTGAGGTCCGTGAACGCTGTCAAAAGTTGTCACAAACTAAATAATTCAGACAAATCTTCATCAATTGATGTCCGTGAACGCTGTCAAGAGTGGTCACAAACTAAATAATCCTGACAAATCTTCATCAATTGATGTCCGTGAACGCTGTCAAGAGTGGTCACAAACTAAATAATCCTGACAAATCTTCATCAATTGACATCCGTGAACGCTGTCAAGAGTGGTCACAAACTAAATAATCCTGACAAATCTTCATCAATTGATGTCCGTGAACGCTGTCAAGAGTGGTCACAAACTAAATAATCCTGACAAATCTTCATAAATTGATGTCCGTGAACGCTGTCAAGAGTGGTCACAAACTAAATAATCCTGACAATAATTCGTCAATTGATATCCGTGAACGCTGTCAAGAGTGGTCAAAAAACTAAATAATCCTGACAAATCTTCATCAATTGATGTCCGTGAACGCTGTCAAGAGTGGTCACAAACTAAATAATCCTGACAAATCTTCATCAATTGATGTCCGTGAACGCTGTCAAGAGTGGTCACAAACTAAATAATCCTGACAAATCTTCATCAATTGATGTCCGTGAACGCTGTCAAGAGTGGTCACAAACTAAATAATCCTGACAAATCTTCATTATTTGATGTCCCTGAACGCTGTCATGAGTGGTCACAAACTAAATAATCCTGACAATAATTCGTCAATTGATGTCCGTGAACGCTGTCAAGAGTGGTCACAAACTAAATAATCCTGACAAATCTTAATCAATTGATGTCCGTGAACGCTGTCAAGAGTGGTCACAAACTAAATAGTCCTGACAAATCTTCATAAATTGATGTCCGTGAACGCTGTCAAGAGTGGTCACAAACTAAATAATCCTGACAATAATTCGTCAATTGATATCCGTGAACGCTGTCAAGAGTGGTCAAAAAACTAAATAATCCTGACAAATCTTCATCAATTGATATCCGTGAACGCTGTCAAGAGTGGTCACAAACTAAATAATCCTGACAAATCTTCATCAATTGATGTCCGTGAACGCTGTCAAGAGTGGTCACAAACTAAATAATCCTGACAAATCTTCATCAATTGATGTCCGTGAACGCTGTCAAGAGTGGTCACAAACTAAATAATCCTGACAAATCTTCATTATTTGATGTCCCTGAACGCTGTCATGAGTGGTCACAAACTAAATAATCCTGACAATAATTCGTCAATTGATGTCCGTGAACGCTGTCAAAAGTGGTCACAAACTAAATAATCCTGACAAATCTTCATCAATTAATGTCCGTGAACGCTGTCAAAAATGGTCACAAACTAAATAATCCTGACAAATCTTAATCAATTGATGTCCGTGAACGCTGTCAAGAATGGTCACAAACTAAATAATCCTGACAAATCTTCATCAATTGATGTCCGTGAACGCTGTCAAGAGTGGTCACAAACTAAATAATCCTGACAAATCTTCATCAATTGATGTCCGTGAACGCTGTCAAGAGTGGTCACAAACTAAATAATCCTGACAAATCTTCATTATTTGATGTCCCTGAACGCTGTCATGAGTGGTCACAAACTAAATAATCCTGACAATAATTCGTCAATTGATGTCCGTGAACGCTGTCAAAAGTGGTCACAAACTAAATAATCCTGACAAATCTTCATCAATTAATGTCCGTGAACGCTGTCAAAAATGGTCACAAACTAAATAATCCTGACAAATCTTAATCAATTGATGTCCGTGAACGCTGTCAAGAATGGTCACAAACTAAATAATCCTGACAAATCTTCATCAATTGATGTCCGTGAACGCTGTCAAGAGTGGTCACAAACTAAATAATCCTGACAAATCTTCATCAATTGATGTCCGTGAACGCTGTCAAGAGTGGTCACAAACTAAATAATCCTGACAAATCTTCATCAATTGATGTCCGTGAACGCTGTCAAAAGTGGTCACAAACTAAATAATCCTGACAATTATTCGTCAATTGATGTCCGTGAACGCTGTCAAAATTGGTCACAAACTAAATAATCCTGACAAATCCGCATCAGTCGATGTCCGTGAACGCTGTCAAGAGTGGTCACAAACTAAATAATCCTGACAAATCTTCATCAATTGATGTCCGTGAACGCTGTCAAGAGAGTGGTCACAAACTAAATAATCCTGACAAATCTTCATCAATTGATGTCCGTGAACGCTGTCAAGAGTGGTCACAAACTAAATAATCCTGACAAATCTTCATCAATTGATGTCCGTGAACGCTGTCAAGAGTGGTCACAAACTAAATAATCCTGACAAATCTTCATCAATTGATGTCCGTGAACGCTGTCAAGAGTGGTCACAAACTAAATAATCCTGACAAATCTTCATCAATTGATGTCCGTGAACGCTGTCAAGAGTGGTCACAAACTAAATAATCCTGACAAATCTTCATTATTTGATGTCCCTGAACGCTGTCATGAGTGGTCACAAACTAAATAATCCTGACAAATCTTCATCAATTGATGTCCGTGAACGCTGTCAAGAGTGGTCACAAACTAAATAATCCTGACAAATCTTCATCAATTGATGTCCGTGAACGCTGTCAAGAGTGGTCACAAACTAAATAATCCTGACAAATCTTCATTATTTGATGTCCCTGAACGCTGTCATGAGTGGTCACAAACTAAATAATCCTGACAATAATTCGTCAATTGATGTCCGTGAACGCTGTCAAAAGTGGTCACAAACTAAATAATCCTGACAAATCTTCATCAATTAATGTCCGTGAACGCTGTCAAAAATGGTCACAAACTAAATAATCCTGACAAATCTTAATCAATTGATGTCCGTGAACGCTGTCAAGAATGGTCACAAACTAAATAATCCTGACAAATCTTCATCAATTGATGTCCGTGAACGCTGTCAAGAGTGGTCACAAACTAAATAATCCTGACAAATCTTCATCAATTGATGTCCGTGAACGCTGTCAAGAGTGGTCACAAACTAAATAATCCTGACAAATCTTCATCAATTGATGTCCGTGAACGCTGTCAAAAGTGGTCACAAACTAAATAATCCTGACAATTATTCGTCAATTGATGTCCGTGAACGCTGTCAAAATTGGTCACAAACTAAATAATCCTGACAAATCCGCATCAGTCGATGTCCGTGAACGCTGTCAAGAGTGGTCACAAACTAAATAATCCTGACAAATCTTCATCAATTGATGTCCGTGAACGCTGTCAAGAGAGTGGTCACAAACTAAATAATCCTGACAAATCTTCATCAATTGATGTCCGTGAACGCTGTCAAGAGTGGTCACAAACTAAATAATCCTGACAAATCTTCATCAATTGATGTCCGTGAACGCTGTCAAGAGTGGTCACAAACTAAATAATCCTGACAAATCTTCATCAATTGATGTCCGTGAACGCTGTCAAGAGTGGTCACAAACTAAATAATCCTGACAAATCTTCATCAATTGATGTCCGTGAACGCTGTCAAGAGTGGTCACAAACTAAATAATCCTGACAAATCTTCATTATTTGATGTCCCTGAACGCTGTCATGAGTGGTCACAAACTAAATAATCCTGACAAATCTTCATCAATTGATGTCCGTGAACGCTGTCAAGAGTGGTCACAAACTAAATAATCCTGACAAATCTTCATCAATTGATGTCCGTGAACGCTGTCAAGAGTGGTCACAAACTAAATAATCCTGACAAATCTTCATCAATTGATGTCCGTGAACGCTGTCAAGAGTGGTCACAAACTAAATAATCCTGACAAATCTTCATCAATTGATGTCCGTGAACGCTGTCAAGAGTGGTCACAAACTAAATAATCCTGACAAATCTTCATCAATTGATGTCCGTGAACGCTGTCAAGAGTGGTCACAAACTAAATAATCCTGACAAATCTTCATCAATTGATGTCCGTGAACGCTGTCAAGAGTGGTCACAAACTAAATAATCCTGACAAATCTTCATCAATTGACATCCGTGAACGCTGTCAAGAGTTGTCACAAACTAAATAATCCTGACAAATCTTCATCAATCGATGTCCGTGAACGCTGTCAAGAGTGGTCACAAACTAAATAATCCTGACAAATTTTCATCAATTGATGTCCGTGAACGCTGTCAAGAGTGGTCACAAACTAAATAATCCTGACAAATCTTCATCAATTGATGTCCGTGAACGCTGTCAAGAGTGGTCACAAACTAAATAATCCTGACAAATCTTCATCAATTGATGTCCGTGAACGCTGTCAAGAGTGGTCACAAACTAAATAATCCTGACAAATCTTCATCAATTGATGTCCGTGAACGCTGTCAAAAGTGGTCACAAACTAAATAATCCTGACAAATCTTAATCAATTGACATCCGTGAACGCTGTCAAGAGTGGTCACAAACTATATAATCCTGACAAATCTTCATCAATTGATGCCCCTGAACACTGTCAAAAGTGGTCACAAACTAAATAATCCTGACAATTATTCGTCAATTGATGTCCGTGAACGCTGTCAAAATTGGTCACAAACTAAATAATCCTGACAAATCTTCATCAATTGATGTCCGTGAACGCTGTCAAGAGTGGTCACAAACTAAATAGTCCTGACAAATCTTCATCAATTGATATCCGTGAACGCTGTCATGAGTGGTCACAAACTAAATAATCCTGACAAATCTTCATCAATTGACATCCGTGAACGCTGTCAAGAGTGGTCACAAACTAAATAATCCTGACAAATCTTCATCAATTGATGTCCGTGAACGCTGTCAAGAGTGGTCACAAACTAAATAATCCTGACAAATCTTCATCAATTGATGTCCGTGAACGCTGTCAAGAGTGGTCACAAACTAAATAGTCCTGACAAATCTTCATCAATTGATATCCGTGAACGCTGTCATGAGTGGTCACAAACTAAATAATCCTGACAAATCTTCATCAATTGACATCCGTGAACGCTGTCAAGAGTGGTCACAAACTAAATAATCCTGACAAATCTTCATCAATTGATGTCCGTGAACGCTGTCAAGAGTGGTCACAAACTAAATAATCCTGACAAATCTTCATTATTTGATATCCGTGAACGCTGTCAAGAGTGGTCACAAACTAAATAATTCTGACAAATCTTCATCAATTGATGTCCGTGAACGCTGTCAAGAGTGGTCACAAACTAAATAATCCTGACAAATCTTCATCAATTGATGTCCGTGAACGCTGTCAAGAATGGTCACAAACTAAATAATCCTGACAAATCTTCATCAATTGATGTCCGTGAACGCTGTCAAGAGTGGTCACAAACTAAATAATCCTGACAAATCTTCATCAATTGATGCCCCTGAACACTGTCAAGAGTGGTCACAAACTAAATAATCTTGACAATAATTCGTCAATTGATGTCTGTGAACGCTGTCAAAAGTGGTCACAAACTAAATAATCCTGACAAATCCGCATCAATCGATGTTCCCGAACGCTGTCAAGAGTGGTCAAAAACTAAATAATACTGACAAATCTTCATCAATTGATGTCCGTGAACGCTGTCAAGAGTGGTCACAAACTAAATAATTCTGACAAATCTTCATCAATTGATGTCCGTGAACGCTGTCAAGAGTGGTCACAAACTAAATAATCCTGACAAATCTTCATCAATTGATGTCCGTGAACGCTGTCAAGAGTGGTCACAAACTATATAATCCTGACAAATCTTCATCAATTGATGTCCGTGAACGCTGTCAAGAGTGGTCACAAACTAAATAATCCTGACAAATCTTCATCAATTGATGTCCGTGAACGCTGTCAAGAGTGGTCACAAACTAAATAATCCTGACAAATCTTCATCAATTGATGCCCCTGAACACTGTCAAGAGTGGTCACAAACTAAATAATCTTGACAATAATTCGTCAATTGATGTCTGTGAACGCTGTCAAAAGTGGTCACAAACTAAATAATCCTGACAAATCCGCATCAATCGATGTTCCCGAACGCTGTCAAGAGTGGTCAAAAACTAAATAATACTGACAAATCTTCATCAATTGATGTCCGTGAAAGCTGGTGAGCGCTTAAGAGCCTTAATGGATGGGCCATCATAATGAACGATAACATAAGGGCATATTGTGCTAGCTTCTTTTATGGGGATGGTTTTTCATTTATGTTAAAAAATGTTTTCATCAATCTTACATTTAAAAAAACATAGCGTGAACAATATTGTCCAGTTTACTTTTTTATATTAGAGTTATTGTAAACTCAAAAACAAACATTGTTCTTATCAATCTTACATTAAAAATAGCCTGATTAATATTTTCAGTTTACTATCTTATATTAGAGTTGATGTAAACTAGTGTCAGACGTGATTAATAACTGTGATTAATAACTGTAGATTCAATCACGCCTGATATTGTTTCATCGATGTCGATGTTTACAGTTTTAAACTGTGTTTAGCATCAATGGTTTACTGGTTTTAATTGTTTGAATGGTTATTGGCGTAGACTATTATTATGGAGCTTATCAATAATAAGCACTGCATCTTTTTTTTAAGCTACACGTAAATCGATTATACGGATTTCCTTTGATACATGCTTGGTATTGTAAACTTGAAACGAAATTGAATTAATAAAGTCGTGGTACTGTGCAGCAAAAGTTCCCACATGGAATCTTCGTCTTTAATGTCATTGGGCTTGTTTTGCTCAAGTAAAACTGTCGTATAATGTTAAGTTAGTGTGTTATGTGTGTTTTTTTTCTACGGATTTAATTATCCGACGGCATGACTGAACCAACCTTGACTGGCCGCATTGATAAGGCTTAAAAACTGTTAAACACGGCGAACAATACAATATGGAATAAATAAAAAACATTACAAAATGAAATAATTTTAATGGCAGTGATAACCTTAAGCCTGAATTGGAGGTTTGTGCTGCAGAGAGTTCAGATTAAGATTTGACTGATTTACCTCCCTTGACACAAGTTTACTTGTTGATAAAAATATATAATTCATCAAAGATGTATCGTGTGCATTCGTATTTGTCGCCCTTCAAATATAAACATGTTAAGATCGCAAAAATAGTTATATTTTAATGGGGTTTAAAGCACAGCGAATATTTACACGCTAGTTATTTACAGTCATCGCGTATTGTAATGTAACCATATATCAGAAATATTTCAATGGGTCGTAAAACGGTACAGATGCACATTTTATTTACAATGACTGTACATTAAAAGGTCACAGACAATGGTCTCACTTTCCGCCTAAACTGGCTTTTCGCTAAACAAAAACAACCTTTAAAAGAGAAATACCATACAATCTAAAAGTTTCGTTCGTTCCTGATTAGTATGTGTAGATTGCACAGGCTAATTTGAGACGAGACTTAACGCACTTAGTCAGATTGCACAGGCTAATCTGGGACGAGACTTAACGCACTTAGTCATACCCGTTTTTAGAGCTTAGCTCATTTGTTTATTGACCGATAAATCGTGTTACATCTTACATAATTTGACTCATATTTGCGGTGCAAATTATAGTTATACGTTGAGAAGGCTGAATCACCCAGAAACATGCTACATGTTGTGTTCGCTGTGGTTTTCTTTGTCAATATCAGCACTCGTAATTGAACTTTATTCAATATAATTAACTTACCATCTAACATCTAAGATGTGTTTGTCACATTCGTAAATATAATAACCAAAACAAATGGACTTCTGCAACGCTCCAATGCAGACAGCAAAGTAATTCGTGTACATGTACACATGTATGTACTTTAATTGTGAACCGATTACTATAGCTTGAAATAGATTTACATAAAAAAGAATGGCTAAATGATGATATACACGAACAAAAAAGATATCGTCTTGTTAAAAGGTCAATGTCTTATTACACTAAGGTCAATGACTAATTACTCTAACAAATAGTAGGGAGTGCAAAATAATAGAATTCGACTTGCGCTGCTGGAGTTTAAATGCAATTCACAATCACTAATCATATGAATCGATGACGTCAAAAGCTTCGCTGTGTTATGGTTAAGTCAGTTTAATGACCAAACAAGTCAGTTCTTTGTAGAAGAACAAAAGCTTTTTGATCGGAAAGATCCCGTGCACTAAAAATTGATACCTATTCGTGTGTTTTTTTTCCTAGCTGTTCACTAATCTGACACGGTACGAGCACGATTTATACCTTTTTCTAAATATTGTTGAATGGGTCTGAATACATAAGTACATGCACCCGACCTTAAAATAAATTAAATTGTCAGGCAGTAACGTTCAATAGAGATCGAAGAATGTAGTGTTTACCTATGTTGTCTATTAAGTAAAAAATAGCCCCACTTCCAGTGCAGAACATGCCACTATGTTATGTTTACAAAGACCAATTTTTAACCAGAAAAGTAATAGCGTGTGGTGTTTTTCCTCGTGGCTGCGTATTGTTGCCGCATGCCGCAAACGATTTTAAATGAAAAAATGTGAAGGGAGAAAAGGCTGGATTTTTTTTTCATTTAAAACCTATGTTTTGCTTTAAAAAATATTAATTAGTTTAGTTTAAACCTTTTTATACCCAGCTCGATTGCTTCGAAAGCTTTAAGCTTATATAAACGCTCCCGAGTCCGTTTCTTGGCCCTTGAACCAGTACTTGGTGTCTTTGGGGGAGACAAAAGAACGCTCTCACGTTGGGGATCGAACCCGTTACATCCCGGTCGCTAGGCGGACACCATATCCATAACACAACGGCGACCTGTAATTATTATTAATTAATTACAGTATGAATTTACTTATACATTGTGGATTGTGAAACAGTGACAAAACACATAACTTTCTAATCTTCTCGCTACACTGTGAATAAACGCGCGCATACCGATTATTTCATCTAGTATACGGAGCAAAATAATGCCATTTTCATCTAAACAAAAACAACAAAAGACTTCACATTCATTTATAAAAACGAAGAAGCTATATGACATCTTAAAAGACGATACTTAAGTGAATGCTTTATTCTAGTACACACATACAATATAAAAAATGTGTATGTTTTGTGTAAATGTAGTTATAAAGTTCATCAGCATATATTAAGATAATGTTTCATAACTTTGTGAAGAAATCATAAGCATGTAACTATTTGTAGTTTGATGAAGCGAATTCATTCAAGTTTATTTACATATTTAACATCCCAAATTTAATTAAGATCTACTGTTAAAAAGGTTTATTAAGAATAATTATTGAACACTTCATACAAATATGGTGTTACTATATGTAGAAATAAACAATTGACAAAATGCCTGATCACATGATCGTATACAGGGCGGACCGAAGGAGTCATCGGCCTTGCGTCGCAACAAAGCACATCGAGCTAAATAACAAACAAGATTACGTAGATTTTGAAGTAATTCATTAAGTGTTTTATTTATGCGCAAAGGTAATCGTTTTGATAATAGTTTTATTCTGTTGATAGCAAAACACGAACTATTTGTGTTGGTTCATATTTACAAGCTAGTCCTTAACCTGAATTGTTTATTAAAATGCAACGATTTATCAGACAGAGTATCAAAGAATCGCACAATGGTACGCAGGCATACTTAATAAAGTGATAACGGCTGTTAATTAAAAAGGTCGCAGACAATGCTCTGATCCAGCTTTCACATATGCTTTATTGAAATAGATATAATAAATCGAAGTCTATAAACACGCCATATACCAATAAAACAGACAGAACAGAACAGTACTTTATTCGCATTCAAAGGTTACAAAACAGTGACATTTAAAGAAAACATTATGTGAACTTATTTATCAGAGAATTACACAAAATCAAACAAATAGTAGTATATACGATAAATCACAAACATCAAACACACATTAGTATATACGATAAATCATAGAATAT
The DNA here is from genome assembly GCF_020536995.1 of Dreissena polymorpha. Lineage (NCBI taxonomy): Eukaryota > Metazoa > Mollusca > Bivalvia > Myida > Dreissenidae > Dreissena > Dreissena polymorpha. The sequence continues at coordinate 15,302,436 of NC_068360.1, forward strand.
CATGTGGGAAAGTGGTTGTTATGAGAAGAGTCTCGAGTAGAGGGTCAGTAACGAAATGGTTATTTGAACAATATATTGTCTATAAAGAAACACAATAAATAGCTTTGGAACCAGTAGGTATTAAATAATTAATAGGTACGTATGTGAATACGCTCCAATTACAAAAGTAGGATTAATTATTTACAACTACAACATTTATTATAATAATACTTCAAGCAAAAGTAACAAAAACAACCACAATTAATACTTGACGATAAATTACACGTTAAATACAATAAAAGATGTTATCAGACCTAACTGTGCATATATATCAAAGGATCGCACAATAATATACACTCATACTTTTTACGTAATTTTATTATTCTAAAAAATATGGGCAGAAAATGATCTGACCTGTATTTACTTTTTACTTCATTGAAACACATGCTTTATATTGGAGTCCTAAGTAACGCCATGTAACGGATGCTTCATAAGAAATGATAAACAATACCTTTTTCTTTGTCTTTCAATAAACAATAATACTAATGTCTTATGTTTAAGACTTAAGCAAGGACGTTTTGGTCGGATGAGTTTCATACCAGCGCATAAGATAACAAAAAACACGAACCTCATAATGGAAAAACGGGGCTTAATGCATTTGCATAAACTGTCGTCCTAGATTCGACTGTGCAGTTCGCATTCACAAATCAGGGACGACACTTTCCGTCTAGACTGGATGTAAGCTTAACGGAGACTGCCTTTTAACGAAAAATATCGTAAAAGCGGAACGTGTCGTTCCTGATAAAGATATGCAGACTGCACATGATAATCTGGGGCGAGGCTTAATGCATATAAATTAAGCCTAGTTCTCCGAGCGAGGCTAACTCGTTCATAGATCGAACAATCATGTTCTCATATTACATTATGGAACCCATATTTACCATTAAAATTTTATTCAATTGACAATTCCGTCCCAAAAAAAGAATACATTTTGTGTTCGCTCGGTATGTTTTGTCAATAAAGAAATCAGCACACATTATTTAATCATATTCAATATAATTGACGTATCATCGATCATCTGAAATGTGTTTCACAGTTTCGTAAATATGAAAACTAAAACAGTTGAACTTCTGAACAGTCACCGACGCGCACAGCAAATCAATCAGCGTGTACATATTCTCAGTTATGTACTTAAATTGTCACCCGATTTATATAGCCTGAAATAGATCAATGCAAATAATGAATTTCAAAATGGTGGTATACAATGAACACATAATAGTTGTAAAGATATCAATTTACTAAAAGGTCAATGTTTAATTACCCTGACGAAACATTTACACAGTACAAGCTAATTATATTCGACTAGAGCTTTTAAGGTTTGAACAACTATTCACAAGCGTTATACGACACCAATCATATGAATCTATGACGTCGTAATAAGCTTTAAAGACACGGATACGTGCCGATAAGCAGGCGATGTCGATGACAAACGAAATAACGTAGATTTTCAAGTGCTTAATTATTTGTTTTATTCATATGTGACGCCCTGCAAAAATAATCATTTTATTCCGTTCATAGCAAACAACGAAATAGTTATGTGGAAGTGAAGCACATTGAATATTTTTTGATATACGAAACTGATAAACGACAGCATGTCCCTGAAAAATGATTTAAATGCAAACATGCATTAGACTTAACCATTTATCAAGGGATCGTACGATTCTACACATCCGCACGCACACGCCTCATTACGTAATAAATGTTGTAAATTAAAAGGTCGCATCCTATAAAGTGGAGTTCAAAGAAACGAAACCTAACAATAACAGATAAAATCAAAGAAACCATTGCCATTTTGTCGGTCGCTAAACACTTCTACGGATTGTCTAGTGTGAATGAATTCAGCAACGTGAGTTTGAACGGATGAAATTCATTCTGGGCAGCGAATCAGCTAACAAAACAACCGAGCCTCGCTCTGGAAAAACGGTCGCATAAAGTTTCATCCCAGATTAAACTGCACAGTCCAAACAGGCTTATAAAAAATGACACGTTCCGCCTTAGCTGGAATTTTGTTTAGGAAACACTTCCTTTAAAACGAAAACTAACATAAAAGAGGAAAACGTCATTTCTGACTAGCCTGTGCTGACTCCACAGGCTTTTCTGAGCGACACTTTACGAACATGCATATAGCTCCGTTTTCACAAAGCAAGATTCACTATTCATTATTATTAACTTATTTTTTAATATCTGAAATTTGTTTGTAAGTTGCATGCATGTAAATGCTAACGCTGTAGATTACACCACTACCAAAAATAGATCTGTGATAATGTTTAGACATAGTCATTAATGTTCCAGTTCTCCAGTTCCATATCTCTCTTACAAAGTTTCTGTCTAAGATAAATGTTGTTTGGTCTATGTAACGACCACCTGGTATGCTTGAGTATTGTTGTTGAAAGTGATAAGTTGCATACAAACTAGCCAATTTCTGCTTGATGTTAGAGCTTCCGTATATATTATTACGCAATCTTTCTACTCTCGCGTACCGTTACTGCATTCTATATTATTGGGCCTTATTAAATTTGTTTTATACAATGTGTCCGACGCGCGTATCAAAGTATTTTACGTGAACATAAACACACATCCATGTACTTAAACTGTCAATCGAGATTGTATAATCCGAAATAGATCAATACAAAACATGAAAAAAAATGTTGGTATATAATTAACACGAAATATTTGTAAAGATATCACATGGCTTAAAGGTCAAGTTATAATTACCCTGACAAAACTATAGGAAGTACAAAATTATTGAATCAATTAGCGCTATTGATAGTTTAAATGCTTTTCACAAGCGTTATAATACACGCACGATATGAATCTCTGACGTCGCAAACTGTGTTGTGGTTACGACAGCTGAGTGGCAAAACAAGTCCGTTTTCCACAATAGCGAGACAAATGCTACTTGATCAAAATAATTCCAATTATTGATAATTGATCTTATCCGTGTGCTCAATTCTAAAGCAGTTCAATTTACCGGCATGGTACGAGCACGATTTAGACCTACATTTTACGTATTTCAAAATTGTTGTAGACTGGTTGTGAATAAAATGTCATGACCTCATAATAACTTTAAACTACTCGGGAGAAACGTTCAATAGAGATCGAATCCCCATGACGTTTTTTGATCACAATTACAAAACAGTCTCGCATTCAGAGCAGAACTTTCCAATATGTTATGTTTCACGGATTAAGTGCTCCAATTTATTATAATGTGGTGTTTTGGTATTTTTATATTTTAAAGATGCTGAATTGTAAAACTATAGACACGTTTGCTAATAGAAATTATTCAATATGGCTAGCATGTATGTATATATACTTGAAGGTATTTATATATTTTTGATGGAAAGTGAAATATTTCTAAAATCATATTTGTTATTGATACATATACACACATTTATGGAAAGATACTGATTCAGCATCTTGAAGAAATAATATTTCTAATAGTATATAATAATATTATTAACAGTGTGTTGTCGGATAAGTAATTATTAGGAGCAAAGATGCGTATGCGCTATGTGGGGAAAATGAAATGCATGACAACAACAGTTTTCTATATTCTGGTCATCTTCCTGCAAGGTTTTTTCACCCGCGCCTACCTTGGCGTCATTTTCATGTATACAAATGAAGCAAATTACGTCAAGCGTATCTATAAAATCATAAAAAAACGCAATATGACGTAATTTAAAGCGATAATTTACCAAAAAAGCAGAACTGAAATATCACGCCCCTTGACCTTGAATGTTGACCTCTGACCAAGGAGCATGAGATTGTGAGTGGCAAAACAGTACTTATCCAAAGTAATATACACATCCTTCCAGGCATGTTACAATCACACATGAGAAATACAAGTAAAAGTTAAATTACGTTTTCATTTTGATACATGTAGTTATATATTGTATCACCATATATCTCACCTCCTACAAAAATGCCCTTATGCGATTGGCTAAGAGCGGTCACGTGCCCATGGTGTATTTTCCATACACCCCGAGTAATCGAGTGGTCAGTTGAGATATAATCGTTACATATAATCGAAATATACATCCTCAGTACGTTCATACCATACTCGAGCTTCGCTCCCGTATGGTATGACATTACTGAGGGTGCATATCCCATACACCATCAGTTACTATCAATGTAACTAATAGTTGTATGCTAATGTTACATATCTCAATGAAGAATCGACGAGTTTGCAAACATTTTGGTAAAGCGCATTTTGTTTTAAATATCCCGGAAATCTTCTTAACTATTGTACAGTACATAAACCTCTTCAAAATAGTTTTTGTTGAAAAACCTACACTTCTACATTCTATTTAATTATAAAAACCTGAGCTATGCTTTGTCAAATGCTTTGATATACGGCGATATACGGCGGGTTGAACATGCAATCAGCCCTGCGTCAGAACATACGCTTACGAGCTTAACCCATTTTTGCCTAGTGGACTCTCCCATCCTTCTAAATAAGATCAATTTATTTCCAAAATTAGGGATGTCTAGTGTATTTATTTCTTTATTTAGAATATTTATTTCAGAAATTCCTATAAGCAAACAGCGCAGACCCTGTTGAGATGTTGCATTATGTGGCCTCTTATCTGGGTCTACGCTGTTTGCCAAGGCCTGTTTTCGAGACACTAGGCATAAATGGGTTAAGTTATTTAATTTTATTATTTAATTGGACCGATTATGCTACGCCAGGTGTTATGAACTTCCGACCCGCTTACCGTTGCATCATCGTAAAATATGCAATATATTTGCTCAAATAAAATCACAAAAAATATTATTATAAAAGGCTTCACCAACCTGTCGATACATTAGCGAGATATGTGATTGAAAATTTAAGTTAGAATTGTAATTGCTATTAGCCGTCATCAAGGGATCTATTAAAGGTACGAAGGATGAAGCACAACTGTTGTTATAACACGCAATCGGCCGATAGCATGTTTTTGCGTGATACGAATAACTTATTGCTGTAAAAGCTAAAATTCACCTATTGTGACTTTCAAAAGAGCCCTTCGATGATGTTCCTTTTAAAAGCTTTTAAGAAACGGATGCGTGCTTAATAGGTAGGGATGACAAACACAATTACGTAGATTGTAATCGTTTAATTCGTTTGATAGCAAACAAAGAAATAATTGTGTCGGGTTACAGCACAGTTAATATTAACTGTTATACGACACTCTTATCCGATACGTTAGTCCTTAACCTTGAAGACATTTATAACCATATGTCAGAGGTCATCATATCTCATAAAATCTCACAATACACAAGGCCTACCCACACGAACATATAATTACGTGCTAATTACCATCAATTAAAAGGCTGCAGACGATGATCTGATCCGCCTTAATAATAACTTTATTAAAATCCATTCTGTAAATTTGAATTTAAAGAAACGCCTTTTTGCCCATAACAGATACTTTTTAAAAAATTCTTGCGTATTTCTTGTTGTACGTCGGTCAATAAACAATACTATGGAGGTTCTGATGTGCATAAATTAAGATATGAGGCTTTGGACGAATGAGTTTCATACCAGCAAATCATTTTAAAAAAGTTTCTCGTTCTGGAAAACAGGGGCTTAATGCATGTTGCCATAGATGAGTATGCGCCCTACACATGCTAATCAGGGATGACACTTTCCGCCAAAACTGTCTTTTCGCTTAACAGAGACTTATGTTTAAACCAAAATACCATAAACGCGGAAAGTGTCGTTCCTTATTAGCCTGTGCAGACTGAACAGGCTTATCTGGGACGAGACTTTACGCACATACATTAAGCCCTGTTTTCAAAGCGAGACTCGCTTGTTTATTGACCGATAAATCGTTTTACATCTTACATAATTTTACTCATTTTTTCTAGCTTAATGATAGTTATACTTTGACAATTCTGTGCCGAAAAACACAATACGTGATGGGTTCGGTAAATTTTCTTTGTCAATATAGACATCAGCACTCATAATTTCATCATCTTATCAACGAACCCCTGAAATGTGTTTGTCAGTTTCGTTACCATGAAAACTACAACAGTTTCATCTCTGCAATATTACCGGCGCGCACAGCAAAGCAATGTGCGTGTGCATGTACATATTTATGTACATAAATTGTCAACCGATTTAAAAAGCCTGCAATTGTATAGACAAAAATAGAATCGCAGAGTGTTCGTATATAATGAAAACAAAATAGTTAAGATATCGCATTGCTAAAAGGTCAAGGTTTAATTACCTTGACAGAAATCAGGGAGTACCAAAGAATTCAAAACGACTATCGCTAATTAATGTTTTCAATGCCTTTCACCAGCGTTCTAATACACCAATTATTTGAATTCGCTGATGTCACAAGCTGAATTGCGTTGTTAAGGCAGCTGAATGAAACATCAATCATTTTCTTTTAAAAAGAACAAAAGCATTTTTATTGAAACGATCGCATATATTGATAATTGATACCTATTCAAGTGTTACATTGTTCAGCAGAACAATAAACTGACATGGTACGATCTCGAGTTTGCCCTAGTTTAAAAATATTGTTGAGTTGGTATGAATACAGAAACCCAATCCTCATAATTACATAAATTTACCCGGGGGTGACGTTCATGAGAGATCTAAGCGCCAGCTTTTTACCTGGTCGTTTATTGATCACAAAAACAGTCCCACATTCAGAGCAGAACATGCTATTATGTTATGTTTCACATACATGAATATATTTTATATCTGCAAAGGGATCGGTCGATAGTATCCATTTCGCATGCTTAGCGTTGCACATTTAAGCAAACGTTTACATTGTTTAATTGTATCTATCTAAAGAGTCGTTAGGTGTGAACATTGTGAAGATCTATTTATAAATTGACATTTTCCGAATAGTTAAAATCGTTCAAAATAAAAGGAGCGTTTGCTTATTTATATTGAAACAATATCAATCTTCAAGCTCGGCTATCGGTATGGTTTCAAATGTAATATTGGTAGTTATGTTAAGTAATATATCATGTTTCCTACCTGTTAGCTTTAATACGAGGTTAAAGGCACGGTCATATTTCAGCGAATGTCATAAGCGCGGCGTAAGAAACATTTACACAAATATTGAATCGCCACGTGTTCGCCAGTTCGTTCCCAAATTGTTCTGATTTCATCGGTAGATCTATACCAGTATCACCATATTATAAGCTCACAGGAAGCGGACGAGGTCCAATGAAGAAGCGATTGTCTCCTATGTTTCTGGATCGTTTATTATTTTACATCTTAAATAATTTGACTCATGTTTGCCCCTATAATGATAGTTATATTTGACGATACTGTACCCGGAAACAGGATGGGTTTGCTTTGTATTATTTTTTTTTAAATATAGATATCAACACCCATACTGCCATCATATTCACTATTATTGATTTATACTCAAATATCTGAAATGTGTTTGTCAGTTTCATAAATGTGAAAACTAAAGCAGTTGGACTTAACAAACAAAAATATTAAATATTTTTGTATGAAATTTAAAATTTACAAATTTAACCCGCTAAAAGCGAGGCTCGTTGCGACACTTGTGAGTATACATTTTGCGATTGGATTAGTTCAAATGGTTGAAATAGTTAAACATATAAGTTTGAATATTTATACAGAGACAACATAAACCTTCAAGTTTGACTATCGGAGAGTTTAAAACGTAATAATTGTCGGTTATTGCACAAGAGGTATCGTGTTTCCCTATCTGTTCGCTTTAATGAGCGGTTAAACTGTCTTAAAGGCACTGCCACACTTCAGCAAATGGCAATAGTAAACGAGCGGCGTTTGAAAAATTTACACACTATTTAATCGCTACTTATTTGCCATTCCGTTTCCAACCTGTTATTCTTTAGTTTATTTTCGTTGTTCTTCCGTTTCTATTCGCACTCATGGACTGCAGCTAAAATCGTTTACTCGCATTTATATAGAACCGCCCAAAATAAAACGAGCGATCAAAACAAAACCGCCTCTTAATTAGTACCCTATATCGCTTTGCATTCGCTACATAATTTTCCATTGTTAACCTCATAGGAAGCCGATGCTATCCGATGAGGTAGCGATTGCGGCGATTAAAGCTTTTATATCCCCACTATATTTGAAACGACTTGGTGTTGTGGACTTAAAATTCAGTCTCTATTTCACACAGGTGTACTGGAATCTCCAAAACAAATTATTCTATTACTATTTGAAGTGTGATTGGTATAAGTATATTTGTATACACAGGTAAATTTTTAATAAGTAGATCTGGTACACGTGTGAGGTTACACCTTTTCAATCCCCCGATCCTGTGCAATGCGTTGAAAAATCTAAGACTTTGGCTAGTTTTATTCATCAGTAGTTTTTTCGTGTTTGTGCCTGTGTTTAGATGGCAACTGGTCATTTGCTTCAAATAAATGGCTTAGTAGTTATGCTAAAGATAATCTCCCGCTGATGCAAACTGAGTTTTACTGTGTGTATACTTGACACAAAAGTAAGCATGCGTATAGCGTAGCATTTGAGGGCTTATTGTGATATCAATGATCCGATGGTGATGATGGTGGTGAGAAGGAGTAAACAGAAGGTCTGGTAATGATTAAGAATATCAGAAGAAGATAGTGCGTTTTAGTTCAATCTATTTTTACAGAAAACTGGCGTGTATGCGTGTATTAAATGTTTTTAGAGCAGGCTCTGAGCTACATTACCAATTTAAATAACACATGAAATAAAAGAAATACGCAAACAGCTACCATGTTTTTTCAAGATGGCGGCAATGTATTTACTAAATTGATGATGAACACCAGCGCGCTTACTCAACATGATCAAGTATTATTCAAACAATAAATGATGTATAATGAGCATGATGTGATATGATAGAGATGAAAATGATCGGGTATACTTATAACGCTGATGATTCCGATCTTTTTCATGGTGCTAAAAACTATGACAAAGATTATGGGAAGGATGAGGAGCTTGCATTAATGATGTTAAACCGTTTCAAATAATGTTGTTATTTCTGCTGAAACTTAACAACGAACGCTATTTCTAGTTGAACAAAGATGTCGGACCGACACCTCAGCGGAGTGCAAAATTGTGTTTTCAATTTAAGTCATAGTTACACATTCGCAAAAACTTTTAGACTATTTAAAAATAGTTATTGCGTGGTTAACGTTGTTTTTCTCATTAACAAAGTAAGCGTTATTACGCGTGTTTGGGATAATTTCTCTTTAAGAGATTCAATAAATCTACGCCTGAGAAAAATATTCAAATCTAAAAAAATCTCAAGAGCAACTATTAACGTCGTTTTAACCATTGATTTATCGACGTTCAACAAATAGATTCCTGTACTCTAAACATTGTCGGAAGACCAGCTTATTCAAAAGGAACAATGAGCAGTTTCGCAATATTGATAATTGCCGATTGGCAGATTATGATGTAGTGAACTTAGTATAATAGAACGAATATATTGCCGCTGGACGGCAAGTTAAATGGACGTGTAATAAAAAAGAGAATTTTTGTGAAAATATTTGGAATCAGTTGAAACACTTAATAGTTTAGAAGATCTATCAAAATAGTGTTTTGTATAATTTTACAAACCGAACGGGACTGTAGTGCGTGAACGTAAGTCATTTACTTTTAAATACGATTTTTTAGTTAAGTCAAAACGTGTCCTAATGAAGAATTGTGTTCGATTTTCAGTTGTTGATCTGTGAATAAACAACGATTGATTATGTCTATGAAGTTGTTTATACGCACAACAGAAAGAACGATACGCTATTATTATTTCAAATGTAATATATTTGTTTTGTGTTTCAAAATACATATATACATAGTGCGCAGTATAGTTGCGAAGCTTCATTCTCTTGTCTTCAGTTGAATGATGTTGGTTTTGTTGCCTTCTTAAAATTTTTGCGTTATTACTTGGTATTTAAGTTCTTTGTTATCGTATTGAGTAAAACAAATCGTAATTGAAATAATTCCATTGTAAATAGTATATGCTATGTAACTGTATTTTGTGCAATATATATTTGTACTTTCTATGTGTTTACATACTTACATACTGAGTTTTTGGGTAAGTTCAAAAAGTGTGATAAACGGTGCGAAAAAAACACGACGTTCATGAGTAAAATATTTTCTATAGGAGCATACTGCAGGATAATTAAAGCTAATTCAATTGTGTGCTTAAGTTTACAGGCCAGCGAGAGCGAAACGTTTTTATTTTTGAATTGAATAGTCTTGTATATGTTAGCCCGGACACAATTATATTAATAGACAAGTAATGCAAATGTAGCTTTTATTTTATAAAACTGGTATTCAAGACAAAATGCCAGTGGATGCTCAAAACGTTTACTCACAATTTACACGATATATGTACTAAATGTATTCTATTACACATACAGTCTGTAAAAACCATTTAAAGTACGTTAATACATCTATTAGAAGTACAGTTCAGGATTGTAAACAACAGATATAATTAAATTTAGTTAAACATTAAATTTAGTGAAAATATAATTAAGAAATAAAAAATGAGCAGCTTTTTGCAAATTTGTTGCGTTTCTGTACCATTTATTAAATAAAACAATAGATCATCAGATTTTTTTAATAACTACAGATATTGGAAAAATCGCAGCATGATCTGTGATTCAAACAAGTATTATCCTTAGTGTAACGTTGTAGAAAATTTAATGTATGTGTTCGGCTTTATTATTTTTGTGCTGTATAAAATTTATGTCTTTGCCCATATTAAGTAGCTTCGTGACGAATTGCTTTGATATTCCTTCAAGTATAGTGTAAATACAATAAACATGAAATAAACCATAGTTCACGAAGTTTAATATCGCTCATCAGTTCGATTCAATAACCATGTTTGATTGTCATATAACATTCCCGACCAAAATAGAAACTATATCTGAGCGAAAATGACTATTTACTTTATCTGTACATGTCATACGATACATTTGTTTGACACATGTGTAAAGTGAATGTATGACATGTTTAAGGTATGTTGTATGTCAAAATAAATGTGATATATATATATTCTATGGGAAAAAAAGAAATATATGTAATATGTGAAATACATGTAACAATATTTTTTTAAATATGTTTTTCTCCGAGCATATACTTGCAAAAGCACAAACAATCAGAGTATCGAAGTTCAAATACACAAAATAAGCATTCGTCGAAACATGGGAAGTTTCCATGTTTATTCATAAGAAAGCATACTCAATTAAATACCTGTATTACAAATTAACCAGGGATTTTTTTGTTTGTAACGCATGGTTCGCATTTTTGTCTTTAAAAGCAACAAAATATGTAACAACAATATTAAAGCTATGCGCGACAAATGAATACATGTATAAATGATAAATGGAAAGAATTTAATTAATGTAATTATTAAATTGTACATACCATTTGGAAGATGAAACCATAAACATAGTACTCGAGTTAAAAGCGTTTTGTAAGACAAACAAGTACACGTGATAATGTTTTGCGTAGATAATGCGCCCTTAAAAAATTATTTAATGTTTCCCTTTATTTTATTATCAGAAGAGAGCTGAATACCCCTTTATTATATATAAGGGTCAATGAGAACTCGTACTTGTTCGTAAATAAAAATTAAATGAAAATTAAAATTTTATATATAATGAACTCGTGTTATTTGGTATTTGCCAACTAGAGAGAACCATTCAGATAGTAGCAATTAATAAATGGTTCAGCGTCCTATTGATGTAAATGGTGCGATGCTATACGTTTTTGTAATAAAAACCGTATCCAAATGCGTTTATCCACTAACGTGCGTCTCACACGGTTTTTATCAAATCTACTTACACCGACATAACATAAACATAATTGTGTAAACGTGACGCGTGAATCGAAGTCTACACTTACAATTTAAAGGGGCCTTTTCACAGATTTTGGCATGTATTGAAGTTTGTCATTAAATGCTTAATTATTGATAAATGCAAAAATTGGATCTTAAACGCTCTAGTAAAAAACAAGAAAAAAATTAAAGAAAGAAAAAAAGTAACCCGCGACGGGACTCGAACCACTGACCCTTGGAGTAAAAGTCTATTGCTCAGACCACTCGGCCATTCGTGCTCATTAAATGAGTGATGTATATTAGACTTTACATAAGCAATCCTCGTAGTATCACATAATATAACGACAAATACAGAAGTCTCCAAATTATTTAATCGTTTCGCTTTGCAAAACTTTATTAATTTCAGGTTTTTAAATACAGTTAAACGAGTTAAATGTAGTCAAAAGAGGCATATAATGGATCTTTAGAGCATGATAAATGTTCAGTATTATGATTTCCTCATAAATATCATAACTACAACGAAAATTTGCGAATATGAAAATATTTTTTATTTTTATTTAGTCAATTTACCAAAACGTGAAAAGACCCCTTTAAGTGTTCTAGTGTCGAAAGTATCGAAAATCTATAATAAAACGATTAGAGGATATTTTTTAAAGTAATAAGTATTCACAGAATTATGGATCATGTACACAATCAAGTTAGCAATACAGAAATTATATAGCAACTGAGGTGTAAGAATTATCGTAATTTTTTCATGTACGTAATAATAAGAAAGTAGTTACACTGCGTACAACATCTTACGGCTGAAATATGATAACATCGAAGAATTAAAATGATAAACATAATGTCTACCACGTCCGCAATTGTAATGCTTTCCATGAATTTTATTTTCAATTTTGCAGGAGAAATCGGCATGTCTTCACCTATCACGCTGAACCAAATTCTGGTTGTCTGTGTGCTTATATCAACAACACAAGGGCAATCAGGTATGATCTGATTTATTTTAGTTGTATGTTTTGCCTTATGATAGTTGTTTTAAACTTACTGACGGTTACAAGACTTTGTCACATGATAATATGTCTCGAGCTCCATTGTGTGTATCACCTTTGTAAACTTTTCTTCAAGTTCCAAAAAGCGCAAAATAAAATTGACTAGTCGCTTGTGAGTACTTTTTTTACGACGTCACCATTTACTTTTTATCGTTATGCAGTTCTCTTGTCATCACGATCATAATTCCATATGATTTTGAGATTATTCAAACACTATTCATGATTATGTGATCGTTTTACTCTGCATTATATCGTTTGATGTTTCAATGCAATCTGCGAGTGCGACATTCTTTGCTTTTGTAATTAATGATAAGGATGATGAAACAATTAAAAACAACACGTTTATTTGTTATCATAAACTTAATACCATATTCATGTGACATGTTATATGATATGCATAATTACGTGTTTATAAGTAGCATACATGTATTATGTGTGATAGTTATGAACAAATAATATAACATGTCTGGTACTAATCGTATTATCTATGTCGATCTTTAAGAGATCTACTTACATCGTATGTCGTGAGTCGTGCGTAAACGTTTAATTTTAACGAATGCTTATCATAATCCGCTTTAATATGTCCATGTTTGTTTTTCAATTGATTTAGGATTCCCATTTAATATATGATTGTTATTAACAATTCACACGGAATAACGTGTAAAATTAGTTTTATCTATATCGAGCGTTAAGAGATCGCTTTTAACCATTCTTGGAGAATTTAACAAAGTGTATGAAGTGTTGTTTTGCTCAAATGGTAAAAATGTAATATTTAGTCTATACATGTTGCACAGTTGATATCAAAATTAAAATGTTTTCAAAATTATTAAAACATATTTTCAGGCAACTTGACTGATGGAGGATTCAACAACACAAGTAAAGTGATGTTCGACACATTTCTCAATACATTTAATAAAGTATTCTAGTCTGCATATACTTGAGAATTATATAAATAATAAGAGTATTTAATATAAGCAAAAGCAGATAGTGTTACCGTTATGATAGTTTAAACCGTCAAACTAAGTTCGTGATGTTTGCAAGATAGATTCGTCAAGTAATTATTATAATATCTTTCGTAATGATTAGAATTGCCTTAAACAGATTCTAAACCTCCATTACTTTACATAGGGGTTTACATGGCGGTGACCAGAGTTAAAATCATGTTTAATGTTGTATTTCCATATGTATTGTGCTTTCTCGTGTAGGCATTAAGCAATTTGCAATATACAATGTACAGGTTCAAAATAGGAAATAAAATGTATGTACTGCCGCTTAACTAAACTAATATTTTTTATATGATCATAGTTATATTAATCCAAACAGGCGACTATAACAAGCCTTGCATGAGTGACTGGGATTGTTCAGGAACCTTCAAATGCATCGGTTCATATTGCACTTGTCCATCTAAGGCCTCGTACAACGGTGTTGAATGCCGGAACGATAGTGGTAAGTAAACCCCACTCAATCATGAGCATAATATGACAGTGTTATTGATACATATTCAGAAATAGATGAGCTTGTCATTAGTGTTGAGTTTAAAAGAGGTTCATTAGTCCATAGAAATGCACTACTATATAACTGGCAAAATATTCAATGCCGCAGTGTTTTCGACTATACTTAAGACGAAACAATCGCTACTTTAAATTTCCGTTTGTTGGTTAAATCATCAGTTACCCCTTTAAAACATCCAGCAAATAGACTGTTCACTACAATACTCAACACTTATACATACAGAACGGTTTGGCACGTCTATATTTGACTACTTGACAAATACTATGACAACTCGGATATTTAGTTGGAATATTTAAGTTAAGATTAATAATTGCAGATTCGGGTATATCATGTTTTTCGAATGCTGACTGCGGTTTCCTCAACGGAACAGTCTGCATTGGTACCGCTAACAGCTCTACATGCGCATGCCGGGACCCTTCGCAGAAGATGAACACTTCGACTTTGGAATGTGTGGATAGAGGTATTTGAATACAACATCTGGTGTTAGAATGATATTCAGAACTATTTAGAAATATCAAACAAAGATTGGTGTATTTATGACAGTTCGAATTGCATCACTAAACGATCTTGCTGAAAATTTGTACGGAAGTCATTTCGACAACTCGTAAATATTGATAGTTTTAGATCTTAAATAATAAAAATATATTATTAATTGGTGATAAAGCGGTATTTGGCATTTTATATAAACACATATCAATTAGTCATATTTTGTATTCCAGAGAACATTATAGAAAATATAGGGGAGTGAGCTGGCCTTCCAATTAATCGATTAAAGTCGGTTCCTTTACGAAGTTTTAAATGTTTTCAAAGTGGTTGTCACAGCGAAAATCATTCATTTGCTGTAAATTTGATGTATAACGTTTCTGTAAACACAATTATTTACAGAAATGTACGACCCTTGTGACAACGACGATGACTGCATGATGTCCCACACATGTGAAGTCATGTACGGCGGCTTAAGGCTTTGTATGGACGAATCATATAACAATACTACCGGTAATCAGTGGATAAGGTTAATTACCATTATGTTCAATTGTGTTGTATGAAATATATGATAGATACAACACATCGCAATATAACGCCTCTTTACACTAGACAGCTTAAGATAATACATTGCGACTTGTATCATCATGACACAGACAGATGAGTTTGTAGCCAACTTGGTAAAGTTAAGCTTTTTTTATCGATATTTCCTTTCTGTCCGTCGTGCATCGTATGTCGTGCGTCATGCGTAAGCGTTTATCTAACGAATGTTCATCATATTCCGCTTTGCTGATATACATTGTTTTCCATTGATTTAGGAATCCCATTATATATATATATGACATGTTTTAAAAACTCACATGAAATATCCGTTATAAAAAGTATTATCTATATCGAGCTTTCAAAGATCGCTTTTAACCATTCTTAGAGAATTTAACACTCAGCAAACGTTATGTACTGTTGTTTTGCTAAAATGGTATGAATGAAAGATTTATGTTTTACACGTTGTTCTGTTGATATCAAACTTATAATGTAATCAAATTTTTTAAACTTATTTTCAGGCAACTGGAGTAATGGAGGATTCAACACAAGTAAAGATTTGTTCAACATATTTTCTTATCACATTAATAAAAAATACTATTCTGCATATCATTATGAATTATACAAATAATAATATAATTTTATATAAGCAATAGCAGATATTGTTACCCTTATGATAATTTAAATCGTCAAACTAAGTGTGTGATGTTTGCAAGATAGATTTGTCAAGTAAATATTATAATATCTTTCGTAATGATTAGAATTGCCTTAAACAGATTTAAATCTCCATTACTTTGCATTGGGGTTTATATGGGAATACGTTTGTTAAACCAAAATGGAAGACACTGTCAGCAAATCAGATATTTTATGTTTACGTTTGTTGTTTGCTGGTGTGTTGACTTTAATTATTAAGAAATTTGTAATCAAATACGTAAAGATTGAATATAGGAAATAAAATTTATGTCCTGCCGCTTAACAAAAATAATATTTTTTATATGAACATAGTTATTTTAATCCAAACAGGCGACTATTACAAGTCTTGCATGAGTGACTGGGAATGTTCAGGCACCCTCAAGTGCATAGGTTCCTATTGCACTTGTCCATCTAAGGCCCCGTACAACGGTTTTGAATGCCGGAACGATAGTGGTAAGTAACCCGACCTGGAATATTTAAAAATTAGTATAATATGACATTGTATTTATTACATCTTCAGAAAAAAATGAGCTTGTCAGTATTGTTTACTTTTTAAGAGATGCATAAAGCAAGAGATATTGGAAATACACATCTTATAAAACTGGCAAAATATTCAATGTCTCAGTGTTTTCGACTAAACGTAAGACGAAACAGTCGCTACTTTAAGTTTCCGTTTTCCGTCCTTGTGTTGGTTAAATCACCCTTACCCCTTTAACACATCTAGCAAATTAACTGTACACTAAAATACTCAACACTTATACATACAGAACGGTTTGACACGTCTATATTTGACAACTTAAACATGTGTGCGATTATTTTATATGACAACTCGGATATTAAGCTGGAATATTAAAGTTTAACTTAATAATTGCAGATTCGGGTATATCATGTAATTCGAATGCTGACTGCGGTTTCCTCAACGGAACAGTCTGCATTGGTACCGCTAACAGCTCTACATGCGCATGCCGGGACCCTTCGCAGAAGATGAACACTTCGACTTTGGAATGTGTGGATAGAGGTATTTAAAAACGTATTCTGGTGTTTAGAATAATATTCAGAATTATTTAGAAATATCAAACAAATATAAGTGTATTTATGACAGTTTAAATTGCATCACTAAACGATCGTGCTGAAGATTTTACGGAAATCATTTCGGCAACTCGTCAATATTGATAGTTTAAGATCTTAAATAATAACAATATAATTGTTATTGGTGATAAAGCGGTAATCGGCATTTTTTATATTAACATAAATCAATTAGTCATATTTTGTATTCCAGAGTACAATATAGAAAATATAGGGGAGTAAGCTGGCCTTCCAATTAATCGATTTAAGTGTGTTCCTTTACGAAGTTTTAAATGTTTTGTAAGTGGTTGTCACAGCGAAAATCATTCATTTGCTGTAAATTTGATGTATAACGTTTTTGTAAACACAATTATTTACAGAAATGTACGACCCTTGTGACAACGACGATGACTGCATGATGTCCCACACATGTGAAGTCATGTACGGCGGCTTAAGGCTTTGTATGGACGAATCATATAACAATACCACCGGTAATCAGTGGATAAGGTTAATTACCATTATGTTCAATTGTGTTGTATGAAATATATGATAGATACAACACATCGCAATATAACGCCTCTTAACACTAGACAGCTTAAGATAATAGATTTCGACTCGTATCATCATGACACAGACAGATGAGTTTGTAGCCAACTTGGTAAAGTTAAGCTTTTTTGATCGATATTTCATTTCTGTCCGTCGTGCATCGTATGTCGTGCGTCATGCGTAAACGTTTATTTAACGAATGATCATCATATTCCGCTTTGCTGATATACATTGTTTTCAATTGATTTAGGAATCCCATTATATATATTTGACATGTTTTAAAAACTGACATGAAATATCCGTTATAATGAGTATTATCTATATCGAGCTTTCAGAGATCGCTTTTAACCATTCTTAGAGAATCTAACACTCAGCAAACTTTATGTACTGTTGTTTTGCTGAAATATTATGAATGAAAGATTTATGTTTTACACGTTGTTCTGTTGATATCAAACTGATAATGTAATCAAAAATTTTTAAACTTATTTTCAGGCAACTGGAGTAATGGAGGATTCAACAACACAAGTAAAGATTTGTTCAACATATTTTCTTATCACATTAATAAAGAATACTATTCTGCATATCATTATGAATTATACAAATAATAAGAGAATTTTATATAAGCAATAGCAGATTGTGTTACCCTTATGATAATTTAAATCGTCAAACTAAGTGTGTGATGTTTGCAAGATAGATTCGTCAAATAAATATTATAATATCTTTCGTTATGATTAGAATTGCCTTAAACAGATTTAAATCTCCATTACTTTGCATTGGGGGTTATATGGAAATACGTTTGGTTAACCAAAATGGAAGACGCTGTCAGCAAATCAGATATTTTATGTTTACATTTGTTGTTTGCTGGTGTGTTTACTTCAATTATTAAAAAATTTGTAATCAAATACGTCAAGGTTGAATATAGGAAATAAAATGTATGTCCTGCCGCTTAACAAAAATAATATTTTTTATATGAACATAGTTATTTTATTCCAAACAGGCGACTATTACAAGTATTGCATGAGTGACTGGGATTGTTCAGGCACCTTCAAGTGCATCGGTTCCTATTGCACTTGTCCATCTAAGGCCCCGTACAACGGTTTTGAATGCAGGAACGATAGTGGTAAGTAAACCGAACTGGAATATTTAATCATTAGTATAATATGACATTGTATTTATTACATCTTCAGAAAAAAATGAGCTTGTCAGTATTGTTTACTTTTCAAGAGATGCATAAACGTAGAGATATTGGAAATACACAACTTATGAAACTGTCAAAATATTCAATGTCTCAGTGTTTTCGACTAAACGTTAGACGAAACAGTCGCTATTTTAAGTTTCCGTTTTCCGTCCTTGTGTTGGTTAAATCACCATAACCCCTTTAACACATCCAGAAAATAGACTGTACACTAAAATACCCAACACTTATACATACAGAACGGTTTGTCACGTCTATATTTGACTACTTAAAAATGTGTGCGATTATTTTATATGACAACTCGGATATTAAGCTGGAATTAAGCTGTTTACCTTATTAATTGCAGATTCGGGTATATCATGTTATTCGAATGCTGACTGCGGTTTCCTCAACGGAACTATCTGCATTGGTACCGCTAACAGCTCTACATGCGCATGCCGGGACCCTTCGCAGAAGATGAACACTTCGACTTTGGAATGTGTGGATAGAGGTATTTGAAAACGTATTCTGGTGTTTAGAATAATATTCAGAATTATTTAGAAATATCAAACAAATATAAGTGTATTTATGACAGTTTGAATTGCATCACTTAACGATCGTGCTGACGATTTTTACGGAAATCATTTCGGCAAATCGTCAATATTGATAGTTTAAGATCTTAAATAATAACAATAAAATTGTTATTGGTGATAAAGCGATAATCGGCATTTTTTATATTAACATATATCAATTAGTCATATTTTGTATTCCAGAGTACATTCTAGAAAATATAGGGGAGTAAGCTGGCCTTCCAATTAATCGATTTAAGTGTGTTTCTTCACGAAGTTTTATATGTTTTGTAAGTGGTTGTCACAGCAAAAATCATTCATTTGCTGTAAATTTGATGTATAACGTTTCTGTAAACACAATTATTTACAGAAATGTACGACCCTTGTGACAACGACGATGACTGCATGATGTCCCACACATGTGAAGTCATGTACGGCGGCTTAAGGCTTTGTATGGACGAATCATATAACAATACCACCGGTAATCAGTGGATAAGGTTCATTACTATTATGTTCAATTGTGTTGTATGAAATATATGATAGATACAACACATCGCAATATAACGCCTCTTTACACTAGACAGCTTAAGATAATAGATTGTGACTCGTATCATCATGACACAGACAGATGAGTTTGTAGCCAACTTGGTAAAGTTAAGCTTTTTTGATCGATATTTCCTTTCTGTCCGTCGTGCATCGTATGTCTTGCGTCATGCGTAAACGTTTATTTAACGAATGATCATCATATTCCGCTTTGCTGATATACATTGTTTTCCATTGATTTAGGAATCCCATTATATATATGACATGTTTTTAAAACTCACATGAAATATCCGTTATAATAAGTATTATCTATATCGAGCTTTTAGAGATCGCTTTTAACCATTCTTAGAAAATTTAACACTCAGCAAACGTTATGTACTGTTGTTTTGCTGTAATGGTATGAATGAAAGATTTATGTTTTACACGTTGTTCTGTTAATATCAAACTTATAATGTAATCAAATTTTTTTAAACTTATTTTCAGGCAACTGGAGTAATGGAGGATTCAACAACACAAGTAAAGATTTGTTCAACATATTTTCTTATCACATTAATAAAGAATACTATTCTGCATATCATTATGAATTATACAAATAATAATATAATTTTATATAAGCAATAGCAGATATTGTTACCCTTATGATAATATAATTCGTCAAACTAAGTGTGTGATGTTTGCAAGATAGATTTGTCAAGTAAATATTTTAATATCTTTCGTAATGATTAGATTTGCCTTAAACAGATTTAAATTTCATTTACTTTGCATTGGGGTTTATATGGGAATACGTTTGTTAAACCAAAATGCAAGACACTGTCAGCAAATCAGATATTTTATGTTTACATTTGTTGTTTGCTGGTGTGTTGACTTTAATTATTAAGAAATTTGTAATCAAATACGTAAAGGTTGAATATAGGAAATAAAATGTATGTCCTGCCGCTTGACAAAAATGATATTTTTTATATGAACATAGTTATTTTAATCCAAACAGGCGACTATTACAAGTCTTGCATGAGTGACTGGGATTGTTCAGGCACCTTCAAATGCATCGGTTCCTATTGCACTTGTCCATCTAAGGCCCCGTACAACGGTTTTGAATGCCGGAACGATAGTGGTAAGTAACCCGGACTGGAATATTTAATCATTTGTATAATATGACATTGTATTTATTACATCTTCAGAAAAAAATGAGCTTGTCAGTATTGTTTACTTTTTAAGAGATGCATAAAGCTAGAGATATTGGAAATACACAACTTATAAAACTGGCAAAATATTCAATGTCTCAGTGTTTTCGACTAAACGTAAGACGAAACAGTCGCTACTTTAAGTTTCCGTTTTCCGTCCTTGTGTTGGTTAAATCACCCTTACCCCTTTAACACATCCAGCAAATAGACTGTACACTAAAATACTCAACACTTATACATACAGAACGGTTTGACACGTCTATATTTGACAACTTAAACATGTGTGCGATTATTTTATATGACAACTCGGATATTAAGCTGGAATATTAAAGTTTAACTTAATAATTGCAGATTCGGGTATATCATGTAATTCGAATGCTGACTGCGGTTTCCTCAACGGAACAGTCTGCATTGGTACCGCTAACAGATCTACATGCGCATGCCGGGACCCTTCGCAGAAGATGAACACTTCGACTTTGGAATGTGTGGATAGAGGTATTTGAAAACGTATTCTGGTGTTTAGAATAATATTCAGAATTATTTAGAAATATCAAACAAATATTAGTGTATTTATGACAGTTTTAATTGCATCACTAAACGATCGTGCTGAAGATTTTACGGAAATCATTTCGGCAACTCGTCAATATTGATTGTTTAAGATCTTAAATAATAACAATATAATTGTTATTGGTGACAAAGCGGTAATCGGCATTTTTTATATTAACACAAATCAATTAGTCATATTTTGTATTCCAGAGTACATTATAGAAAATATAGGGGAGTAAGCTGGCCTTCCAATTAATCGATTTAAGTGAGTTCCTTTACGAAGTTTTAAATGTTTTGTAAGTGGTTGTCACAGCGAAAATCATTCATTTGCTGTAAATTTGATGTATAACGTTTCTGTAAACACAATTATTTACAGAAATGTACGACCCTTGTGACAACGACGATGACTGCATGATGTCCCACACATGTGAAGTCATGTACGGCGGCTTAAGGCTTTGTATGGACGAATCATATAACAATACCACCGGTAATCAGTGGATAAGGTTCATTACTATTATGTTCAATTGTTTTGTATGAAATATATGATAGATACAACACATCGCAATATAACGCCCTCTTAACACTTGACAGCTTAAGATAATACATTGCTACTCGTATTATCATGACACAGACATATGAATTCGTAGCCAACTTGCTAAAGTTAAGCTTTTTTGATCGATATTTCCTTTCTGTCCGTCGTGCATCGTATGTCGTGCGTCATGCGTAAACGTTTTTTTAACGAATGATCATCATATTTCGCTTTGCTGATATACATTTTTATCCATTAATTTATGAATCCCATTATATATATATATGACAGGTATTAAAAACTCACATAAAATATCCGTTATAATAAGTATTATCTATATCGAGCTTTCAGAGATCGCTATTAACCATTCTTAGAGAATTTAACACTCAGCAAACTTTATGTACTGTTGTTTTCCTGAAATGGTATGAATGAAAGATTTATTATTTACACGTTGTTCTGTTGATATCAATCTTATAATTTAATAAAAAATTATTAAAACTTATTTTCAGGCAACTGGACTTATGGAGGATTCAACAACACAAGTAAAGTGATGTTCAACATATTTTCTCAAGACATTAATACAGAATACTAGTCTGCATATCATTATGAGTTATACAGATAATAAGATAATTTTGTATAAGCAATATCAGATATTGTTACCCTTATGATAATTTAAATCGTCAAACTAAGTGTGTGATGTTTGCAAGATAGATTCGTCCAGTAATTATTATAATATATTTCGTAATGATCAGAATTGCCTTAAACAGATTTAAACCTCCATTACTTTGCATCTGGGTTTATATGGCGGTGACCCAATTTAAAATCATGTCTTATGTTGTATTTTAATATGCATTGTGCTTTCTCGTGTAGGCAAATGGTCACGTGCCATAAATAAGGGACCATCGGTTGGTGATTAGAGATTCCGTCCTGGTTATATATATTGGAAGTTCCAATATATATTTCCAGGACGTTGGAAGCAATTATCACCTTTCTTTACACATTATCCACAATTCTCTTTGTAAAGTTAAAATTGGTTGTAAAAAAGTGCAACGACATTATTAATCAAGTGATATAATTTGTCAGATAAAAACAAAGTTGAATTTTAAGGGAACAAGTGATGGAGAACTCTGATAAAAGCACATGGTCGTTTATTTATGTCATAGAACCAATTACCAATCGGTGTGCCAGAACAGAAAAGAAATACAACATGTAGGCACGATTAAACAATACGCAACTATGACACACATGAAAAATATGGAGTCCCTCGAACGGAACGGTCAAGGCAAAGCATCTTGAGCTTAAACCGGTGCCCGTATTAACCCATCGATTATAAGACTTTCGATTATAGAAAAAGTAGGAACTAAGAATAACACATCCAGCGTTTGAATTTATTCATGCTTCCACTGATAATTTTGCAATCAACACAAACTTCCACATGAAGAATGAATCAGACAAAGGAATTTATTTCCAAAATAGACTCAAAATGGAATCAACTTTGGATAATCAAATTGAAAGCACATGTTTCATTAAAAGATTACCTTTAATTAATTGTTAGGTCAATTCATGTCTGTGTTAAGCTTTAATCCGCCTTCTTTTTGAGCAGTTTCGTAGCAGTACAGCAGTTTTTCATTTTTCATGTTCCATTCTTCAAAATACGTTTGTTAAAACAAAATGGAAGACACTGGCATCAAATCAGATATTTTATGTTTGTGTTAGTAATTTGCTGGTGTGTTGACTTCAATTATTAAGAAATTTGTAACAAAAAAATGTAAAGGTCGAATAAAGTTAATAAAATTTATGTTCTGCCGCTTAACTAAAACAATAACTTTTTTTTATAACATGACCTACGCTCCAGGAGTAAAATAACGTAATGCTCAATTGTGTTTATTACACGGGTGTTATTACACTAGTTATATAACTGTAAAGTGACGTCATTGTTTACGAAATGACGTCATTATCCAGCGATTTTTGTCAGCTAAACTCTTTTACAATGTAAATAAACGGTGATAAGACCATAAAATAAAAATAAAATGTGTTGGTCATGTAATAAATATAATCTTAGATTCGTAAAGCCTCGTTTTTATCTTTATTTAGATGACTTGTTTAATGAATTCAATACAAAACGACCACTCATGCAAGATCCTATATTTATATGAACATAATTATTTTAATCTTAACAGGCGACTATTACAAGTCTTGCATGAGTGACTGGGATTGTTCAGGCACATTTAAGTGCATCGGTTCATACTGCACGTGTCCATCTAAGGCCCCGTACAACGGTGTTGAATGCCGGAACGATAGTGGTAAGTAAACCCTACTGGAATATTCAATCATTAGCATAATATGACAGTGTAATTGATAGATCTTCAGAAAGAGATGGGCTTGTCAGTATGTTTACTTTTAAAGAGGTTCATTAGGCCAGAGATATTGGAAATACACAACTTATAAATCTGGAAAATATTCAATGCCTCAGTGTTTTCGATTATACGTAAGACGAAACAATCGCTACTTTAAATTTCCTTTGCCCTTGCTTGTTTCGGTTACACAGCCATTACCCCTTTTACACATCCAGTAAATAGACTGTACACTAAAATACCCAACACTGATAAATACAGAACGGTTTGACGCGTCTATTTGACTACTTAAAAATGTGTGCGATTATTTTATATGACAACTCGGATATTAAGCTGGAATATTTAAGTTTAACTTAATAATTGCAGATTCGGGTATATCATGTAATTCGAATGCTGACTGCGGTTTCCTCAACGGAACAGTCTGCATTGGTACCGCTAACAGCTCTACATGCGCATGCCGGGACCCTTCGCAGAAGATGAACACTTCGACTTTGGAATGTGTGGATAGAGGTATTTGAAAACGTATTCTGGTGTTTAGAATAATATTCAGAATTATTTAGAAATATCAAACAAATATAAGTGCATTTATGACAGTTTGAATTGCATCACTAAACGATCGTGCTGACGATTTTTACTGAAATAATTTCGGCAACTCGTCAATATTGATAGTTTAAGATCTTAAATAATAACAATATAATTGTTATTGGTGACAAAGCGGTAATCGGCATTTTTTATATTAACATATATCAATTAGTCATATTTTGTATTCCAGAGTACATTCTAGAAAATATAGGGGAGTAAGCTGGCCTTCCAATTAATCGATTTAAGAGTGTTCCTTTACGAAGTTTTATATGTTTTGTAAGTGGTTGTCACAGCGAAAATCATTCATTTGCTGTAAATTTGATGTATAACGTTTCTGTAAACACAATTATTTATAGAAATGTACGACCCTTGTGACAACGACGATGACTGCATGATGTCCCACACATGTGAAGTCATGTACGGCGGCTTAAGGCTTTGTATGGACGAATCATATAACAATACCACCGGTAATCAGTGGATAAGGTTCATTACTATTATGGTCAATTGTGTTGTATGAAATATATGATAGATACAACACATCGCAATATAACGCCTCTTTACACTAGACAGCTTAAGATAATACATTGCGACTCGTATCATCATGACACAGACAGATGAGTTTGTAGCCAACTTGGTAAAGTTAAGCTTTTTTGATCGATATTTCCTTTCTGTCCGTCGTGCATCGTATGTCGTGCGTCATGCGTAAACGTTTATTTAACGAATGATCATCATATTCCGCTTTGCTGATATACATTGTTTTCCATTGATTCAGGAATCCCATTATATATATCACATGTTTTAAAAACTCACATGAAATATCCATTATAATAAGTATTATCTATATCGAGCTTTCAGGGATCGCTTTTAACCATTCTTAGAGAATTTAATACTAAGCAACCTTAATGTACTGTTGTTTTGCTGAACTGGTATGAATGAAAGATTAATGTAACACGTTGTTCTGTTGATATCACAAATTTTTAAACTGATTTTCAGGCAACTGGAGTAATGGAGGATTCAACAACACAAGTAAAGTGATGTTCAACATATTTTCTTATCACAAAAATAAAGAATACTATTCTGCATATCATTATGAATACTACAAATAATAAGATAATTTTATATAAGCAATAGCAGATAGTGTTACCCTTATGATAATTTAAATCGTCAAACTAAGTGTGTGATGTTTGAAAGATAGATTTGTCAAGTAAATATTATAATATCTTTCGTTATGATTAGAATTGCCTTAAACAGATTTAAATCTCCATTACTTTGCATTGGGGTTTATATGGGAATACGTTTGTTAAACCAAAATGGAAGACACTGTCAGCAATTGAGTTATTTTATGTTTACGTTTGTTGTTTGCTGGTGTTTGACTTAAATTATTAAGAAATATGTAATCAAATACGTAAAGGTTGAATATAGGAAATACAATTTATGTCCTGCCGCTTAACAAAAATAATATTTTTTATATGAATATAGTTATTTTAATCCAAACAGGCGACTATTACAAGTCTTGCATGAGTGACTGGGATTGTTCAGGCACCTTCAAGTGCATCGGTTCCTATTGCACTTGTCCATCTAAGGCCCCGTACAACGGTTTTGAATGCCGGAACGATAGTGGTAAGTAAACCGAACTGGAATATTTAATCATTAGTATAATATGACATTGTAATTGTTACATCTTCAGACAAAGATGAGCTTGTCAGTATTGTTTACTTTTTAAGAGGTGCATAAAGCTAGAGATATTGGAAGTACACAACTTATAAAACTGGCAAAATATTCAATGTCTCAGTGTTTTTTGACTATACGTAAGACAAAACTATCGCTACTTTAAATTCCCTTTTCCGTGCCCGTGTTTGTTTAATCACCATTACCCCTTTAATACATCCAGCAAATAGACTTTACACTAAAATACTCAACACTTATACATACATAACGGTTTGAATGTTTATTTTACTACTTAAATATGTTTGTGATTATTTTGTATGACAACTCGGATATTAAGCTCGAATGTTTAAGTTTAACTTAATAATTGCAGATTCGGGAATTACATGCAATACTAATACTGACTGCGGTTTCCTCAACGGGACTGTCTGCATTGGTACCGCTAACCGCTCGACATGCGCATGCCGGGACCCTTCGCAGAAGATGAACACATCGACTTTTGCATGCGTGGATAGAGGTATTTCAATAAGACATCTGGTGTTTAGAATAACATTCAGAAATGTTTAGAAATATCAAATAAATATTGATGTATTTATGACAGTTCGAATTGCATCACTAAACGATCTTGATGAAGATGTTCACGGAAATTATTTCGACAACTCGTCAATATTGATAGTATTAGGTCTTAAATAATAACACTATATTACTTATTTGTGATAAAGCGGTATTCGGCATTTTTTATTTTAACACATATCAATTAGTTATATTTTGGTATTCAATGGTACATTATGGAAGATATATGGGAGTGAGCTGGCCTTCAAATAAATCGATGAAACACCGTTTGTGCCTTAACGAAGTTTATTTTATTCACAGTGCTGGTTGTCACAGCGAAAATCATTCATTTGCTACAAACTTGATTGATAAGATTTTGTAAACTCAATTATTTTCAGGACTGTACGACCCTTGTGACAACGACGATGACTGCATGATGTCCCACACATGTGAAGTCATGTACGGCGGCTTAAGGCTTTGTATGGACGAATCATATAACAATACCACCGGTAATCAGTGGATAAGGGTCATTACTATTATGTTCAATTGTGTTGTATGAAATATATGATAGATACACCACATCGCAATATAACGCCTCTTTACACTAGACAGCTTAAGATAATACATTGCGACTCGTATCATCATGACACAGACAGATGAGTTTGTAGCCAACTTGGTAAAGTTAAGCTTTTTTTATCGATATTTCCTTTCTGTCCGTCGTGCATCGTATGTCGTGCGTCATGCGTAAACGTTTATTTAACGAATGATCATCATATTTCGCTTTGCTGATATACATTTTTATCCATTAATTTATGAATCCCATTATATATATATGACAGGTATTAAAAACTCACATAAAATATCCGTTATAATCAGTATTATCTATATCGAGCTTTCAGAGATCGCTTTTAACCATTCTTAGAGAATTTAACACTCAGCAAACTTTATGTACTGTTGTTTTACTGAAAGGGTATGAATGAAAGATTTATGTTTTACACGTTGTTCTGTTGATATCAATCTTATAATGTAATCAAATATTTTAAACTTATTTTCAGGCAACTGGAGTAATGGAGGATTCAACAACTCAAGTAAAGATTTGTTCAACATATTTTCTTATCACATTAATAAAGAATACTATTCTGCATATCATTATGAATTATACAAATAATAAGAGAATTTTATATAAGCCATAGCAGATAGTGTTACCCTTATGATAATTTAAATCGTCAAACTTAGTGTGTGATGTTTGCAAGATAGATTTGTCAAGTAAATATTATAATATATTTCGTAATGATTAGAATTTACTTAAACAGATTTAAACCTCCATTACTTTGCATTGGGGTTTATATGGGAATACGTTTGTTAAACCTAAATGGAAGACACTGTCAGCAAATCAGATATTTTATGTTTACGTTTGTTGTTTGCTGGTGTGTTGACTTTAATTATAAAGAAATGTGTAATCAAATACGTAAAGGTTGAATATAGGAAATAAAATTTATTTCCTGCCGCTTAACAAAAATAATATTTTTTATATGAACATAGTTATTTTAATCCAAACAGGCGACTATTACAAGTCTTGCATGAGTGACTGGGATTGTTCAGGCACCTTCAAGTGCATCGGTTCATATTGTACTTGTCCATCTAAGGCCCCGTACAACGGTTTTGAATGCCGGAACGATAGTGGTAAGTAAACCGAACTGGAATATTTAATCATTAGTATAATATGACATTGTATTTATTTCATCTACAGAACAAAATGAGCTTGTCAGTATTGTTTACTTTTTAAGAGATGCATAAAGCTAGAGATATTGGAAATACACAACTTATAAAACTGGTAAAATATTAATGTCTCAGTGTTTTCGACTAAACGTAAGACGAAACAGTCGCTACTTTAAGTTTCCGTTTTCCGTCCTTGTGTTGGTTAAATCACCATAACCCCTTTAACACATCCAGCAAATAGACTGTACACTTAAATACTCAACACTTATACATACAGAACGGTTTGACACGTCTATATTTGACTACTTAAAAATGTGTGCGATTATTTTATATGACAACTCGGATATTAAGCTGGAATATTAAAGTTTAACTTAATAATTGCAGATTCGGGTATATCATGTAATTCGAATGCTGACTGCGGTTTCCTCAACGGAACAGTCTGCATTGGTACCGCTAACAGCTCTACATGCGCATGCCGGGACCCTTCGCAGAAGATGAACACTTCGACTTTGGAATGTGTGGATAGAGGTATTTTAAAAAGTATTCTGGTGTTAAGAATAATATTCAGAATAATTTAGAAATATCAAACAAATATTAGTGTATTTATGACAGTTTGAATTGCATCACTAAACGATCGTGCTGAAGATTTTTACGGAAATCATTTCGGCAACTCATCAATATTGATAGTTTAAGATCTTATATAATAACAATATAATTGTTATTGGTGATAAAGCGGTAATCGGCATTTTTTATGTTAACAAATCAATTAGTCATATTTTGTATTCCAGAGTACATTATAGAAAATATAGGGGAGTAAGCTGGCCTTCCAATTAATCGATTTAAGTGTGTTCCTTTACGAAGTTTTAAATGTTTTGTAAGTGGTTGTCACAGCGAAAATCATTCGTTTGCTGTAAATTTGATGTATAACGTTTCTGTTAACACAATTATTTACAGAAATGTACGACCCTTGTGACAACGACGATGACTGCATGATGTCCCACACATGTGAAGTCATGTACGGCGGCTTAAGGCTTTGTATGGACGAATCATATAACAATACCACCGGTAATCAGTGGATAAGGTTCATTACTATTATGGTCAATTGTGTTGTATGAAATATATGATTGATACAACACATCGCAATATAACGCCTCTTTACACTAGACAGCTTAAGATAATACATTGCGACTCGTATCATCATGACACAGACAGATGAGTTTGTAGCCAACTTGGTAAAGTTAAGCTTTTTTGATCGATATTTCCTTTCTGTCCGTCGTGCATCGTATGTCGTGCGTCATGCGTAAACGTTTATTTAACGAATGATCATCATATTCCGCTTTGCTGATATACATTGTTTTCCATTGATTCAGGAATCCCATTATATATATGACATGTTTTAAAACCTCACATGAAATATCCATTATAATAAGTATTATCTATATCGAGCTTTCAGAGATCGCTTTTAACCATTCTTAGAGAATTTAATACTAAGCAAACTTAATGTACTGTTGTTTTGCTGAACTGGTATGAATGAAAGATTTATGTAACACGTTGTTCTGTTGATATCACAAATTTTTAAACTTATTTTCAGGCAACTGGAGTAATGGAGGATTCAACAACACAAGTCAAGTGATGTTCAACATATTTTCTTATCACAATAATAAAGAATACTATTCTGCATATCATTATGAATACTACAAATAATAAGATAATTTTATATAAGCAATAGCAGATAGTGTTACCCTTATGATAATTTAAATCGTCAAACTAAATGTGTGATGTTTGAAAGATAGATTTGTCAAGTAAATATTAAAATATCTTTCGTTATGATTAGAATTGCCTTAAACAGATTTAAATCTCCATTACTTTGCATTGGGGTTTATATGGGAATACGTTTGTTTAACCAAAATGGAAGACACTGTCAGCAATTTAGTTATTTTATGTTTACGTTTGTTGTTTGCTGGTGTGTTGACTTTAATTATTAAGAAATATGTAATCAAATACGTAAAGGTTGAATATAGGAAATACAATTTATGTCCTGCCGCTTAACAAAAATAATATTTTTTATATGAATATAGTTATTTTAATCCAAACAGGCGACTATTACAAGTCTTGCATGAGTGACTGGGATTGTTCAGGCACCTTCAAGTGCATCGGTTCCTATTGCACTTGTCCATCTAAGGCCCCGTACAACGGTTTTGAATGCCGGAACGATAGTGGTAAGTAAACCGAACTGGAATATTTAATCATTAGTATAATATGACATTGTAATTGTTACATCTTCAGACAAAGATGAGCTTGTCAGTATTGTTTACTTTTTAAGAGGTGCATAAAGCTAGAGATATTGGAAGTACACAACTTATAAAACTGGCTAAATATTCAATGTCTCAGTGTTTTTTGACTATACGTAAGACAAAACTATCGCTACTTTAAATTCCCTTTTCCGTGCCCGTGTTTGTTTAATCACCATTACCCCTTTAATACATCCAGCAAATAGACTTTACACTAAAATACTCAACACTTATACATACATAACGGTTTGAACGTTTATTTTACTACTTAAATATGTTTGTGATTATTTTGTATGACAACTCGGATATTAAGCTCGAATGTTTAAGTTTAACTTAATAATTGCAGATTCGGGAATTACATGCAATACTAATACTGACTGCGGTTTCCTCAACGGGACTGTCTGCATTGGTACCGCTAACCGCTCGACATGCGCATGCCGGGACCCTTCGCAGAAGATGAACACATCGACTTTTGCATGCGTGGATAGAGGTATTTCAATAAGACATCTGGTGTTTAGAATAATATTCAGAAATGTTTAGAAATATCAAATAAATATTGATGTATTTATGACAGTTCGAAATGCATCACTAAACGATCTTGATGAAGATGTTCACGGAAATTTTTTCGACAACTCGTCAATATTGATAGTATTAGGTCTTAAATAATAACACTATATTACTTATTTGTGATAAAGCGGTATTCGGCATTTTTTATTTTAACACATATCAATAAGTTATATTTTGGTATTCAATAGTACATTATGGAAGATATATGGGAGTGAGCTGGCCTTCAAATAAATCGATGAAACACCGTTTGTTCCTTAACGAAGTTTATTTTATTCACAGTGCTGGTTGTCACAGCGAAAATCATTCATTTGCTACGAACTTGATTGATAAGATTTTGTAAACTCAATTATTTTCAGGACTGTACGACCCTTGTGACAACGACGATGACTGCATGATGTCCCACACATGTGAAGTCATGTACGGCGGCTTAAGGCTTTGTATGGACGAATCATATAACAATACCGCCGGTAATCAGTGGATAAGGGTCATTACTATTATGTTCAATTGTGTTGTATGAAATATATGATAGATACAACACATCGCAATATAACGCCTCTTTACACTAGACAGCTTAAGATAATACGTTGCGACTCGTATCATCATGACACAGACAGATGAGTTTGTAGCCAACTTGGTAAAGTTAAGCTTTTTTGATCGATATTTCCTTTCTGTCCGTCGTGCATCGTATGTTGTGCGTCATGCGTAAACGTTTATTTAACGAATGATCATCATATTCCGCTTCGCTGATATACATTGTTTTCCATTGATTTAGGAATACCATTATATATATATGACATGTTTTAAAAACTCACATGAAATATCCGTTATAATAAGTATTATCTATATCGAGCTTTCAAAGATCGCTTTTAACCATTGTTAGAGAATTTAACACTCAGCAAACGTTATGTACTGTTGTTTTGCTAAAATGGTATGAATGAAAGATTTATGATTTACACGTTGTTCTGTTGATATCAAACTCATAATGTATTCAAATTTTTTAAAACTTATTTTCAGGCAACTGGAGTAATGGAGGATTCAACAACACAAGTAAAGATTTGTTCAACATATTTTCTTATCACATTAATAAAAAATACTATTCTGCATATCATTATGAATTATACAAATAATAATATAATTTTGTATAAGCAATAGCAGATATTGTTACCCTTATGATAATTTAAATCGTCAAACTAAGTGTGTGATGTTTGCAAGATAGATTTGTCAAGTAAATATTATAATATCTTTCGTAATGATTAGAATTGCCTTAAACAGATTTAAATCTCCATTACTTTGCATTGGGGTTTATATGGGAATACGTTTGTTAAACCAAAATGGAAGACACTGTCAGCAAATCAAATATTTTATGTTTACGTTTGTTGTTTGCTGGTGTGTTGACTTTAATTATTAAGAAATTTGTAATCAAATACGTAAAGATTGAATATAGGAAATAAAATTTATATCCTGCCGCTTAACAAAAATAATATTTTTTATATGAACATAGTTATTTTAATCCAAACAGGCGACTATTACAAGTCTTGCATGAGTGACTGGGATTGTTCAGGCACCTTCAAGTGCATCGGTTCCTATTGCACTTGTCCATCTAAGGCCCCGTACAACGGTTTTGAATGCCGGAACGATAGTGGTAAGTAACCCGCACTGGAATATTTAAAAATTAGTATAATATGACATTGTATTTATTACATCTTCAGAAAAAAATGAGCTTGTCAGTATTGTTTACTTTTTAAGAGATGCATAAAGCTAGAGATATTGGAAATACACAACTTATAAAACTGGCAAAATATTCAATGTCTCAGTGTTTTCGACTAAACGTAAGACGAAACAGTCGCTACTTTAAGTTTCCGTGTTCCGTCCTTGTGTTGGTTAAATCACCATAACCCCTTTAACACATCCAGCAAATAGACTGTACACTAAAATACTCAACACTTATACATACAGAACGGTTTGACACGTCTATTTTTGACTACTTAAAAATGTGTGCGATTATTTTATATGACAACTCGGATATTAAGCTGGAATATTAAAGTTTAACTTAATAATTGCAGATTCGGGTATATCATGTAATTCGAATGCTGACTGCGGTTTCCTCAACGGAACAGTCTGCATTGGTACCGCTAACAGCTCTACATGCGCATGCC
Organism: Dreissena polymorpha; assembly: GCF_020536995.1. Taxonomy (NCBI): domain Eukaryota; kingdom Metazoa; phylum Mollusca; class Bivalvia; order Myida; family Dreissenidae; genus Dreissena; species Dreissena polymorpha. Next base: position 15,336,568 of record NC_068360.1, read on the forward strand.
GGGACCCTTCGCAGAAGATGAACACTTCGACTTTTGCATGTGTGGATAGAGGTATTTTAAAACGTATTCTGGTGTTAAGAATAATATTCAGAATAATTTAGAAATATCAAACAAATATTAGTGTATTTATGACAGTTTGAATTGCATCACTAAACGATCGTGCTGAAGATTGTAACGGAAATCATTTCGGCAACTCGTCAATATTGATAGTTTAAGATCTTATATAATAACAATATAATTGTTATTGGTGATAAAGCGGTAATCGGCATTTTTTATGTTAACAAATCAATTAGTCATATTTTGTATTCCAGAGTACATTATAGAAAATATAGGGGAGTAAGCTGGCCTTCCAATTAATCGATTTAAGTGTGTTCCTTTACGAAGTTTAAAATGTTTTGTAAGTGGTTGTCACAGCGAAAATCATTCATTTGCTGTAAATTTGATGTAGAACGTTTCTGTTAACACAATTATTTACAGAAATGTACGACCCTTGTGACAACGACGATGACTGCATGATGTCCCACACATGTGAAGTCATGTACGGCGGCTTAAGGCTTTGTATGGACGAATCATATAACAATACCACCGGTAATCAGTGGATAAGGGTCATTACTATTATGTTCAATTGTGTTGTATGAAAAATATGATAGATACAACACATCGCAATATAACGCCCTCTTTACACTAGACAGCTTTGAATAATACATTGCGACTCCTATCATCATGACACAGGCAGATGAGTTTGTAGCCAACTTGCTAAAGTTAAGCTTTTTTGATCGATATTTCCTTTTTGTCCGTCGTGCATCGTATGTTGTGCGTCATGCGTAAATGTTTATTTAACGAATGATCATCATATTCCGCTTTGCTGATATACATTGTTATCCTTTGATTTAGGAATCTCATTATATATATATATATATATATATATATATATATATATATATATATATATATATATATATATATATATATATATATATATATATATATATGACAGGTATTAAAAACTCACATAAAATATCCGTTATAATAAGTATTATCTATAATATCGAGTTTCAGAGATCGCTATTAACCATTCTTAGAGAATTTAACACTCAGCAAAATGTATGTACTGTTGTTTTGCTGAAATGGTATAAATGAAAGATTTATTTTTTGCACGTTGTTCTGTTGCTATCAATCTTAGAATGTAATCAAAATTATTAAAACTTATTTTCAGGCAACTGGACTAATGGAGGATTCAACAACACAAGTAAAGTGATGTTTTACATATTTTCTCAAGACATTAATACAGAATACTAGTCTGCATATCATTATGAGTTATACAGATAATAAGATAATTTTGTACAAGCAATATCAGATAATGTTACCCTTATGATAATTTAAATCGTCAAACTAAGTGTGTGATGTTTGCAAGATAGATTCGTCAAGTAATTATTAAAATATCTTTAGTAATAATTAGAATTGCCTTAAACAGATTTAAACCTCCATTACTTTGCATCTGGGTTTATATGGCGGTGACCCAAGTTAAAATCATGTCTAATGTTGTATTTTCATATGCATTGCGATTTCTCGAGTAGGCAAATGGTCACGTGCCATAAATAAGGGACCATCGGTTGGTGATTAGAGATTCCGCCCTGGTTATATATATTGGAAGTTCCAATATATATATATATATATATATATATATATATATATATATATATATATATATATATATATATATATATATATAACCAGGACGTTGGAAGCAATTATCACCTTTCTTTACACATTATCCACAATTCTCTTTGTAAAGTTAAAATTGGTTGTAAAAAATTGCAACGACATAATTGATCAAGTGATATAATTTGTCAGATAAAAACAAAGTTGAATTATAGGGGAACAAGTGATAGAGAACTCTGATAAAAGTACATGGTCGTTTATTTATGTCATAGAACCAATTGCCAATCGGTGTGCCAGAACAAAAAAGAAATAGGCATGACTAAACAATACGCAACAAAGACACACATGAAAAATATGGAGTCCCTCGAACGGAACGGTCAAGGCAAAGCATCTTGAGCTTAAACCGGTGCCCGTATTAACCCATCGATTATAAGACTTTCGATTATAGAAAAAATTAGGAACTAAGAATAACACATCCAGAGTTTGAATTTATTCATGCTTCCACTGATAATTTTGCAATCAACACAAACTTCCACATGAAGAATGAATTAGACACAGGAATTTATTTCCAAAATAGACTCAAAATGGAATCAACTTTGGATAATCAAATTGAAAGCACATGTTTTATTAAAAGACTAACTTTAAGGAATTGTTTGGTCAATTCATGCCTGTGTTAAGCTTTAATCTGCCTCCTTTTTGAGCAGTTTCGTAGCAGTACAGCAGTTTTGCATTTTTCCTGTTCCATTGTTCAGAATACGTTTGTTAAAACAAAATGGAAGACACTGGCATCAAATAAGATATTTTATGTTTGTGTTAGTAATTTTCTGGTGTGTTGACTTCAATTATTAAAAAATTTGTTACAAAAATGTAAAGGTCGAATAAAGTAAATAAAATTTATGTTCTGCCACTGAACTAAAACAATAACTTTTTTTATAACATGACCTACGCTCCAGGAGTAAAATAACGTAATGCTCAATTGTGTTTATTACACGGGTGTTATTACACTAGTTATATAACTGTGAAGTGACGTCAGTGTTTACAAAATGACGTCATTATTCCAGCGAATTTCGTCAGCTAAACTCTTTTACAATGTAAATAAACGGTGATAAGAGCAGAAAATAAAAATAAAATGTGTTGGTCATGTTATAAATAGAATCTTAGATTCGTAGAGCCTCGTTTTAATCTTTATTTAGATGACTTGTTTAATGAATTCAATACAAAACGACCACTCATGCAAGATCCTACATTTATATGAACATAATTATTTTAATCTTAACAGGCGACTATTACAAGTCTTGCATGAGTGACTGGGATTGTTCAGGCACATTCAAGTGCATCGGTTCAAACTGCACGTGTCCATCTAAGGCCCCGTACAACGGTGTTGAATGCCGGAACGATAGTGGTAAGTAAACCCAACTGGAATATTCAATCATTAGCATAATATGACAGTGTTATTGATACATCTTCAGAAAGAGATGAGCTTGTCAGTATGTTTAGTTTTGAAGAGGTTCATTAGGCCAGAGATATTTGAAATTCACAACTTATAAATCTGGCAAAATATTAAATGCCTTAGAGTTTTTTCGATTATACGTAAGACGAAACAATCGCTACTTTAAATTTCCTTTGCCCGTGCTTGTTTCGTTAACATAGCCATTACCCCTTTTACACATCCAGCAAATAGACTGTACACTAAAATACCCAACACTTATAAATACAGAACGGTTTTACACGTCTATTTGTCTACTTAGACATGTTAGCGATTATTTTCGATGACAACTCGGATATTAAGCTGGAATATTAAAGTTTACCTTAATTATTGCAGATTCGGGTATATCATGTTTTTCGAATGCTGACTGCGGTTTCCTCAACGGAACTGTCTGCATTGGTACCGCTAACCGCTCTACATGCGCATGCCGGGACCCTTCGCAGAAGATGAACACATCGACTTTTGCATGCGTGGATAGAGGTAAATGAATAAGGCATCGGGTGGTTAGAATAATATTCAGATATATTTAGAAATATCAAACAAAAAAATGATGTATTATGACAGTTCGAATTGCATCATAAACGATATTGCTGACGATTTTTCAGGGAAATATTTCATATTAAAACATATTCATTAGTCATATTTTGTATTCCAGAGTACATTTAAGCAGATATATGAGAGTGAGCTGGCCTTCAAATAAATAGATGAAAAGACCGTGTGTTCCTTAACGAAGTTTATTTGATTTCACAGTGCTGGTTTTCACAGCGAAAATCATTCATTTGCTCCGAACTTGATTGATAACGTTTTTGCAAACTCAATTATTTTCAGGACTGTACGACCCTTGTGACAACGACGATGACTGCATGATGTCCCACACATGTGAAGTCATGTACGGCGGCTTAAGGCTTTGTATGGACGAATCATTTAGCAATACCACCGGTAATTAGTGGATTAGGTTCATTACTATTAGTTTCAAGATTGTGTTATGAAATATGTGATTCACACAACGCCTCGCGTTATAACGGATCTTTTACATTTAACAGCCCAATATATTACATGGCGTCTCATAAAATCAACACACATGTTAACATGCTTTGGGCCAGTTTAATCAATGTAAGCTTTTTAAACGTTCAAACATTGTCATATAATTCGTATTCATTTAACATCGTTCAATGCACAAAAATTAATGATCTAAACAAAACGTTGATATATTAAACACACACATAGTATGTTTGAGGCATTTTTATGTCTTACTTAAGATAAATGCAAACGTTGAATTTTTAAGTTGCATAACAATAAAATAAAATATGTAAATACCCACAAAAGGATATGCCGCGGTCAAATTGTATGTGCAAAATTATTTTACAATTTATTATATATTTTTATTTATAAAATTATATATATTTTCAGGAAACTGGACAAATGATGGATTAAACAATACAGGTAAAGCAATTATCAGTGTAATAAGAGTTACAAAAACACTTCACAGTAATTAAAATCTGATCTCTCATATTCTGGAACAAAATATTGTTTGAATGAAATGGATAGACATTCTTTTGCGAAGTTGTATATGCATTCAGTGTGTTGCCTTGAAAAAACTTATTGGTTGAGACAATAATTTATCTCTTGTTAAGTTTATGAAGATTCGAAGATAAAAAATCGCAATATAAAGTTATGAATATTGGCTGTATAACAGTAAGTGTTTTACTTAGCGGTTGAAATAAAACGTTGAGTTCACTATCAAAACAATGACAAAAAAATGTAGAGTTGTTATATACCTTATATACCTTAAAATACGTTTGCACTGACAAATGCCTTATCACGAAAAATATCGAAAATAATTATACCTCTTTACCTTGTCCAGTAGTAAACTCCCAAATACTAGTCCACGCATAATTTGAATTTGATAGGAGGTCGGAAAGTAGTAAAGCCCTATTTTGCTATACTGTTAATATACCTCGCGGGGAAAAACGGGAACACGGGTGTTTCGAAAAAAAGGTATTATCAGTAAGAGCTTTTAAAAATGGATTTGTGAAACAAATTGTCGATGACCGCTTGACTGACCATTGTACTTGCACCAGTAAACGATACAAATCCACTACATTTGAGTATGGATGAGGTATTTGGAGCGGCAGAATGATTTGCTTTGACCAACATTACATTAACAACACATACATATTTAACGACTTGCTTAATATCTTACCAAGTCTAAAATAATAAGTATAGTTGCACAAAAATTACGTACCATGATTCATATAATATGTATACGTATTATATGAATAATATATCATTTCCGATAGTTATACATATTATCTCATAGAATGTGACATACATAGTATATTATAAATTGAGCTTCGAATAGTTCGGCGTTAACCAAACTTTTTGAGATTCGTTATTTAACGAAGTGATGTGATTTATTATATTTTTATCCCACTAATTGGCATTGTCGATATGAAAAGTAAGACATTCTCAAATTATAAAAAAACTATTTCATGCAACTGGACGAATGAGGGATTTAACAATACTATTACAGTGATATTCAATATATTTCTCAACAAAAGTGTTATGTGATACTATTCTGCAAGGCGGTATGCATACAATTAATTGTACAAGTGATTTATATAGGCGATATGAGTTTGTATTCATTTTTTGTTAGCTATAATCCCTAAATTAAGTCATATTAAAATAAGGGGAAGAAACATACGGTGGCATAGAGGTGACATTCACTTCTCTTTTTCTAAATTGCTCTCCTCTTTTTTTCTATCTCGTGGCTACGAGTAAGCTATGTCGTGGCCACGAGCTAGAAAAAAGAGGAGTGCAAAACTAAATAAAAGCGGAGTGCAATTAAAAAAAGAGCGGTGCAGTAAATAAAAACAGAGTGCATTAAACAAAAGAGGAGATAATTTTCGCTATCTCGAGATCCCGAGTTAGCCAATCAAATTTTGCGTAACATGTGCAAATATTCTGTACGCATATATATAGCTGGTCAAAGCAGGCAAGGCTCTGATATAACATAACATACTATTATTAGTACTTGAGACTTAAGATAGCACTTGAGATAATTTTGATGATGCTTTGCATATGTGTCAGGGAATTTGGACATACGGATCAAATACGACAGGTAATGATAATACGTTTACAGTAAACATCCACTGTACGCACACACATATTGGAAAGCGGAAAGTAATTATATAATCGTTGTAAAATACAAACCACAAACGAAATAAACTGCATACTCACGTTCCATGTTTTGTTGATATTTAAAATAATGTATATATATATATATATATATATATATATATATATATATATATATATATATATATATATATATATATATATATATATATATATATCAATTATATACAGAAGTGCCATGTTTGGTGATATTCATAATACTGAATTATTATCAATTATTTATCTTGCCACGTGCCTTTAAATCAGCCTGATAACCAGGTCACCTTATAACCCAAAAGTCTTTAAGCTAATGATCACGTGACCTCAAATATCCGTTAGTCGTTCTCCGGTGACGGAATACTTTTTTCTATTCATAAAATACCAAATACATGTAAATTACTGTTTGTTTAAACATGCATAGATTCTATATTGTTTTTTGTTATTATTCGGGGGGTGGTGGGTGGGGTGGATTTGATTTTTGTTGACCAATAGTTTGTAAATATGTAAATAAAACATTCAAAATGCAAAACATTGTGATAAATGGTACTAAGTGTAACCTACTCTTTATAAGCGCTTAAGCACTATGATCGCTGTAACATCGCCTGCTGTACATGTACATAGCCAGTTGACATAGGTTTTCACTGTATTAATTTGATTTATTTTATTTATATAGTAATGTTGTAAATGTTACATGATAAATAGAATAATAGGTTGGTGACGCGGATGGAGAATGATTATCAGGCTCGTCGGAGGATCTTATTAGGTGAGCCGATAAATTCCAACGCCTTTGCAGATAACCATTCTCAATCCACGTCATCAAACTATTACTCTCTATATACTGACGTGCCGTGTATGTTTGGAAGATAAATATCTTGCCCACAATGCAGGCCCTTGATTAATATAAAAGTATGTGAGTGTTTTTCTAGAAATGCGCATGAATATGATTTCATAACGAACAATTATCGTAAAATGAAGATACTTGATGCTTGAAATAGCACTAGGTATAATGCTGATGATAATTTGCCTGTTTTTAGAGAATTGGACACCTGGACCAAATATGACAGGTAAAGATTACACGTTTAAAGTAAACTGACGCTAAAAAGTAGAGCGGAAAATGATAACGAAATCGTTCTAAAATACAAATACACACGAACTAATATGTATATTTCCTCGAAAACACATTTACTTATTTGTCTCGTTAATGCTCGTATGAATAAGTGATACTACGAACTTTATTAAAGTATCGATTCCATGAAATGAATTTTGAGAGGTCTGTAGGACAGACACTCATTTCTATGTAATCGTTTGCAGTTGTCACATACAAAATGCATACATACGAACGAAGAAAATGTTTGTTGTGAAAACTCCAAATAAAATCATGAATCAGTTTCTGTCGAAATGTACAGAAAACTCCATGTTTAAAACAGCGATTTATTGTGTGCTTTACAAAAAATATGTACTCGAGTAATACAGAGGTATTATTAGCAATGTACATTATTTATATACAGATTGTAAATTGGATGTTGATAAATCAATACGTTGCCTTCAATGCAGGTCCAAATACATATGTATTTTGTAAATATAAGAAAGTAATGGATGTATGGTTTTAAATCAGGATTGCGCATGTTGATGATTTAAAAAATCGTGATATTCCACATGCAAACATATTTACGAACAAAATGTTTCTTGAAAAAACTCAGAGCATCATCTTGAATAAGTATGTGTATAAATGTACAAAAAGCGCCATTTGTTAAAAAAACAATGTACTGGGCAGGTATGTTTAAAAAATATTTTGCTAAGTAATTGCCTAAAATGTACGTCCAAATACTGGTTAATTTGTTGGTATTATAAATTATCACAACATTAAGATACTTTAGACTTGGAACAGAACTTGAGCTGATGCTGATTATGATTTGCCTGTTTTTCAGGCAATTGGACACCCGGACCAAATATGACAGGTAACGACGACATGTCATAGTTAACATTCATTGTTTGATAAATCCGCAGACAACAACATAAATGGAAATCATCATTCTGAAATATACGAGATAAACGAACTGAAATGTCCGTATTTTAATAGTTTTATTTACTGAAGGTTCGCCTAAATGTCATTACTCAAAAACAAATTCTATGGATATATCTTTTCTTTCAAATAAAGTGGTAGATGGTCTCTAAGAAAGGCATATTGGTCAGTGTTAACTTCGCCATTTCGACATGATGCATGTAGACTTATTGACAAATAAAATGTGTCATGGAAAAGCTCGAAATGACATTTTAGAAACTTAAGATTTAAAACTGAAAAAAACGCTACATGTTTTTAGAATAAAAATATTAGTTATGATCAAGTAATTGTCGACTTTATGTTTTCTATGTAGCAATCTGTCGTTTTACATTATTAAGTCAGTCAACATTGGTTCATAAATTATGGGAGTTATTTCCATTTCAACGTTCTTTATCAGTCAATAGGTGATACTACGAACTTTATTAAAGTATCGATTTCCTTAAATCAATTTTGAGAGGGTCTGTAGGAAATAAACACTTTTCCATGTAAACTTTGCAATTGCCACGTGCCACATGCATACATAGGGAAGAAGAAAATGTTTGTTGTGAAAACGCAGAATAAAATCATGAATCATTTTCTGTCTGAATGTGCAGAAAACTCCATATGTTTAAAACAGTGTTTTACTGTGTGCTTTACAAAAAATATGTACCATAGTTATACATAAGTATTATTAGTTATTTACATTATTTATATACAGACATGCCGTGTTAATTGGATGTTGCTAAATCAATACATTGCCTTTAATGCAGGTACACATACTTACGTATTTTGTAAGTATTAGAAAGTAATAGGTGTATGGTTGTCAATCAGAATTGCGCATGTTGAGGATTTGAAAACCATCAATTATCCCTAGATTAAGATACTTGAGATTATGGATTTTCAGGAAATTTGACACCCGGACCAAATACGACAGGTAACGAGTGCACGTTTACAGTAAACAGTCATTGTTTGACTAATCCATAGACAACAACATAAATGGAAAACATAGTTTTTAAATTTACGAAATAAACGCTGAAATGTCAATATTTTAATTTTTTCATTTACTTACGTGCTGCATTCAATTTATAATTAAAAACAAATTATATTAAACTATCTTTTCTTAAAAAAGAAGTATTGGAGGGTCCCTAGGAAAGGCATATTCGTCAGTGTTAACTATGCAATCATGACATAACGCATGTAGACTTATTGGCAACGTAAATGTTTCATTCGGAAGCTCATATTAACATTTAAAAAACTTAATATTTGAAACAAAACGCTACATGTCTGAAGAATACAAATCTTATTTTAAATCAAGTAATTGTCGACTTTGTCTATTCATTATGCAGCAATCTGACGTTTAATATTATAAAGTCAGTTATCAACTATCCATAAACTGGGGGAGTTATTACCTTTACAAGCTTCTTTGTAGCCCGTCAGTAAATTTCAAATGATACCCGAACTGCATTATGCATGTTAACAATTCCAAAACTAATTGTGATACTTGAAACCTAGGATTACACTTGAGGTAATGCTAATGATGCTTTGCCAATTTTTCAGGGAATTGGACAACCGGATCAAACATGACAGGTAACGTTAATACGTTTAGAGTAAACAGCCATTGTTCTCAATTTTTTCCATGCGGCACGTAATCATGTAATCGTTTTAAAATACAAACAACAGACGAAATACACTGCTTAGAGACTTACCATGTTGTATTGATTTATAAAATTATTTATTTATATCAAATATATACAGGCGCGCCGTTTAAAAAAATATCTTGCCCATAGTGCAGGCCCACAATTGTAATGTATTTTGTAAATAATAGAAGGTACTATGTGTGCAAGTGTTAATTAGAATTTCGCATGAATACGATTTCAAAAAGGACAATAGTCATATCATGTGTACTTATACATGGGATTGTAAGATGTAAAATGCTGCCGATGATTTTCATGTTTACATGCAACTGGACACCCGGACCAAATATAACAGGTAAAGATAACACGTTTAAAGTAAACTGTCAATGTTTAAAGAAATATAGTAAAGCGGAAAGTGATTCTGGCATGAATAGGTGATACATCAAAGTAAATGTAAGTATCAATTCACTGAAAATAATTTTGAGAGCAGCTGTAGGACAGGCACTCTTTAGGTGTAAACTTTCTAATTGTGATATGCTGTAGACATAGGGGCGAAGACAATGCGTCTTGTTGAAATTCTGAATAAAATCGTTTGAGTAAAATGTACAGAAAATACCATATTTTAAAAGCCATTTACTGGTATGTTTTACAAACAAAATATGTACCCAAGTAATAAATAAGTATTATAAGTAATATACATTAATTGCATACATACATGCCGTGTAATATTGATAAACCAATGTCTGGCCTAAAATGCAGGTCCAAAATGCTTATGTATCTTGTAAGTATTACAAAGTAATATTTCAATGGATGTAGAATTTTGCATGTTGAACATTTGAAAGCTAATTATTATAAGAACATTAAGATACTTGAGACTTGTGATAGAACTTGAGATAATGTTGATTATGGTTTTCCCGTTGTTATCAGGTAATGGCTTAGCAGGGACGACACTTTTCCGCTGCTATGGTTTTGCTTTGTTTTAAGCAAGTCTATCCGAAACGAAAATCCCGTTTAGGCGGAAAGTATCGTCCCTTAATAATTTGTGCGAACGGCACAGGCTGATTTAGGACGACACTTTACGGGCATGCATTGAAGAACATACTGCCAGAACGAGACTTATATGTTATTGTTTATGCAGGTATAGACGGGCTGTACGACCGATGTAACACCGATTTTGACTGCAAGGGGGTGCTCACGTGCAACTACTATTACTGCTCCTGCCCACCAACGACTACTCTCACGGGGACGAAATGTCAGAGCGAAAGAGGTAGTAATGTCTTACGAATTTTAAGGATTCCTTAAAAGAACTTGTTTACGGAATGTCTGGTCCCTCTTCTTAGTTTGTAGGTCCACTATTCAATATGTAATCAGCGTATGCCGTCTTTTCTCTCATCTGGCGGAGTATCGTCTTAATAGAATTGTTTCTGCAGTAATGTATGGATTAGGGATCATAACTCTTCTTAGCTTTCGTTGAAAGAATATAAGTCATATGGTGATTCTTCTCTTTTCATCAGCATTTAATCTGTAATTATCTATTGACTTATGAATGGTTTAGTGTATGTTTCTCTGCAGTAGTGAACGAGTATATATATATAAGCTCATAATGGTAAACACACATTGATACGGTAAACACAATGTTAACAGCATATTGCCAATACACGGGAGATGCCTGTGAGAGAAACACGTACTGCACAACGAGAATTGAATGTCTCATTGTTTCATTCAGATATTACTTTTTAGCTTACGATCCTGAAGACTACTCGCAGTTGTTGCCATCTCCGAACTATCAGAAACAGTTAATTAACTCTTCGCACTTGTTACCTCCTCTGAGATATCAGTAGACAGTTAAGTAATGTATCGCAATTGTTAACTCTCCTTAGTCATCGGTATAAAGTGCAATCGGACAATGGGCTTGTTAATTTGTTCAAAGTACATGCAATTCATTCCCAATGGCAGCAATATGGTTATTTATGTGCTGATTGTATAGCAATAAATAAACAAGATACACTTAGATACGACATACGTTTACTATTTTATTATTAAATTATCGGCAATTTTTTTCAAAACATGACAACGCATCAAAAGCTTTTGAGCGTATATTAACTGTTATCGTATTTAGAATTAGACTTAAAAGGTAAAAACTAATGAAAAGGTGATATATTGCATATCATTTATGTATATAGCAAGGAATCCTGATTAAGCTCTGTTAACACCACGTGTTTGAATGTTATTACTGTGCCAACGTACACTTTCTCGCTAAAGTCAGATTAAGCTTAAAACATACAATGTATACACATTTATGCATTTAAGTTCATACACGATTGTGCTATGTATAGGAAACACTTTGTGTGCATGATCATACTACAATGTCTTTATTTAATTAAGCTCCGTCTTTATATCGGCATGTTGAGATTCCGATTGTTTGTTCATTATGACACTGTCTTGGGTATTATGTATCAGAATGCGTTGTTGAATTGAACTTTGATATATATCTTTTGTTCTGCATCTAAAATATCTATAAATTGAACATTTATATGCAGTCTTAGTTATGCATCTAAAGGCATTGCTTAATTGAACATTTAGATACACCCTTGGTTCTGTATTTGTAGGCATTGCCGAATTATACATTAAGATGCAGCCTTGGTTATGCATTTGAAGCGGTTTCTTAATCGAACATTTAGATTAAGCCTTGGTATGAATTTAAAGGCTTTGCTTCATTGAACATTAAGATGCAGCCTTGGTTATGAATCTGAGGGCATTGCTAAATTGAACATTGAGATACAACATTGTTTATGAATCTGAAGGCATTGCTTAATTGAACATTAAGATACAACAGTGTTTATGATTATGAAGGCATTGATTCATGGAACATTTAGATACCACCTTGGGCATGCAATGTCTGACGGACCGACAGTGCAGAAGCTTGACCAACCAGACGATCTGCAGTTTGGCTACAGGGACATGCGCTTGTGATGCAGGCTTCTACGCGCGCGAAGGGGAGTGTTATCCTAGTAAGTGTTAAGTTATTTACAAACGTTTTCTGCAATGGCGAAACAACACCATGTTGCATAAAATTAACTTTCAACTCTATAAAATATAACCCGTCCTGAAGGCTCTCAATCCGTTCAAAGCATCGCTTATTTCTACGTTTCTGATGTTATCATGTTTGAACATGCGTATGTAAGCTTGATTGTGTCGAAAGCCTTACGCTTGTTGGAACGCAATTGAGGCCGCTAATAGGTAGAACCAGTGCTTTGCGTAACGCAGAGACCGTGGTGATCAAAGAACGCTCCAGTAACGGGGATCGAACTCGCAATTTGAAGGTCACTGGCAGACACTTTATCCAATACGCATATGTGTATTTATTTGCATTGAAGTAAAATTTAAGTACTTCGTCCACGACTTTGGGAAAGATAGACGCACTGTGGAAAATAAAATTAAAGTGTTGACTGCACAGTAGATAAAACATGTAGAGCCATTATATAAAATGAAATTTGCAGTCGGGCTGTTGATTTATGTCAAAACTGTTTAAGTACGCTAATTCTGTACGACACATGTCGAAAGGGAACCGTTGGAACGATAGAACAAATATTCAACTAATCACACACGATGTAATGGATACTCTAGTTACACTTCCTTTTGTTAATTCGCCGTTTTTATTATAAACGTATCTGTTTTAAGGTCGAATAGTAATTCATCAATGTCCACGTTTATTTATACGTAATCATCCATCGAAAGCAGAAAACAAAGCGTGTGTGTAGAGTGTCATCGATAACAAAGGAAAAACTTTCTAACCGACATACTATTTAAACAATCATCCTAATTTAAAAAAAAAACGAATTGTGTTCGCCATCTTTGTTCAGTGTTTTTTTTAAATTTAAAACATTAAAAAAGTTTTTTAGTAAAAGCAATCAGTTTCATAATTAAAAAAACAACACAAATGTGAGAACAAGTCACTTTTTGCAATCTGGTGAGTATCGGGTTAATTGGGCGATATAAGTATAAATAAAGACACACAGATTGTTTTCAGTTTTGGGGAAAACTATTCATGAACACACACACTCTGCTATCAGTTCTGTGCGAATATTTCATAAACTCAATCTGTTTTATGTTTTAGGCGAAATAATTAATGAACGCAAACAATCTGTTTTCAGTTTTGGGCGAAAACTGCACGGGATACGAAGATTGGTGTGGCCAATATCTCGACGGCTCCGAGTGTCTGGATGGCGTCTGTACCTGCACCTCCGACACAATGGAAGCTAACTATCAATGCATGTCAAGTGAGTTTAACAAGCTTACAGCAGTTGTGATTGATTAATAAAAGGTGCAATTTCATATTAATATCAATATTATTATTAAGCAGTTTAGTTAATATAAGTATTTATTTGTTTGTCTAGAAGACATGTCATTTAAAAAATGTTTAAATGTGAAATCATTTTACAAAACTTATCATTAACAATAAGCAATTGCATTTTATCACAATTCTAAAGATCTTTTAGTATCTAAAATTCGATTTTGATATAGATCTTAAGATCATAAGTTTGGCGTCGCCGTTCATTTAATTTGATTTTAATCATTTCATAGTTTTGTATAAAAAATCCATATGCATCGTTCAGTTAAACGAAATGTTTACTAATATATCGCATAAGAAATTCATTTAACACATTCATTGGTTTGGTACCAAGGACGTGTGCCAACATATGTTTTAATGCTTGTATAGTATAATAATGTTCTATACACCAAAGCCCCAGACGTCAGTGTTAATTTCACACTGCACGCAGAGATTCACACGATTCTGGGCATTTTGGGAAAACATAATAAATATAAATATATATATCAATTTTGCCTTCTACCTGGGAGGTTGTAAGCACTGAAAGCAGTTATATAACGGCAAAAATAAGGAAAAAAATATGTTCGATCGCTAAGATTTAATATTTAATATTGTATTGCTCACTTGCCCAACTATTTAGGCATGGACTGCGTAGAGCATGTGAGACCTCTACCGGAAATTGACCGGCGGTCGCCTTCCTACCGCGCCGCGAAAACCGAAGTCCTGATCAACGACGGTCAATCTAGAGAAAGCGATTGGTTCGACCTTGGTCAACACATGTTGTCGACGAACAGCTCTGTGAAGCCCGGTGATTGTGCGACTCTGCATCCTGTATACATGACCGGGGGTAAGCGCTTCCTGGAAGTCTAAGTAACATATAGTATTCACTTAACGATAAATAATGTTTAACTTTATATGTCTCACTCTGGGAAAATGGGGGCTTAATTCATATGCGTACTACGTCGTCCACAGTTCGCTTTGCCTAAACAAGGGACAGCACGTTCAACCTAATTTTTGTTTTTTGCTTAGAAGAGACTTCCTTTTACTGAAACATGATATAACAGGCGAAACAGTCGTATCTGGTATTCTTCGGACTACACAGTTAAATCTGGGAAGCTCTTTTACGTGCGTACATTAAGCAACGTTTTCCTAGAACGAGAATCTTATTAACCTTCCGTGTATTATTGCATGAACCACAACAAGTGGCTAAACTACAATAAAAATAACAAACGAAAACGTGCAAAAAAACATTAAAACAGCTTCAAAACCAACAAAACAACAACACACCAACAACATAAAACCAACAAAAACAACAACAGCAAATGATTTTTATAATGTTCATACCATGTATTTCATAGCCCCTATCATTTCACTGGCTGACGGAGACACAGTTCAAAGGGAGGTTATAATAGGCGGTGATTCCGGGATCAAAGAGAAATATCCGGTCTCCATTAGGCGATGTGGCGCAAAGAATCGTGTGCTGCTTCCAAAACTTCCGGTCGCTTACGCAGGCTTTTGTTTGGGTAGGAAGGCAGTTTTAACCAGTACATTGAATTACAATATTGAAATATTCGTTAAATTACCTTTTTTTCTTGGCCGTGAGCTAAACTGGTAGTATAAAGAGTAGTATTAACGGTTTTGCGTATTAGACGAACTACGAAATGTATTATTTATATATCATATGTGGATTGTCATTTCAATCCATAGAACCGCTCATGAAAAACAAAACTTAATGTTCGTTGTCACTCGGAATAAGAGAAAAAGTTGTTTTTTTTACCAGATTCCTACGAAGAAAAACATTAAATGCATCCCACTGTTAGCATTGAACTATTTATGCATTAATAGAGGTTATCTCAAAGATAATGCAAAACCAAGAATATCAATAACTCAACTTCTCTTCTTAATCGCAGGAGTTGTATGGTCTATGATCGATTTTTGAGGTCTACATATAGAACGTTTTTCGATTTTTGTAAGAACCATAATATACTGACGTCTTGAAAATATCATGTGTAATCTGTGTTTATTATAGCTTCGATGTTGTAATTTGTCTGCTGGTTGGTTTCGAATATTCATCGGATGATAAATATGGTATAACATTTGTATGGCTACACATATTTTAGTGGATTTAAATGTAACTTCGTTTTTTTTTCTTCGTGGAAGCCGTTATTGCATCAAGTTAAACTCTCCGTTAACAAAGACTCAAAAATTGATACAGGCAAAACATGATGGTTTCACATAACATTGTCTCGACAGAGCCCAATGTTGCATTTGCGCGGATGCAAAATACACTTTTATATATTGATATAAGCAATACACATCATGTTGTTAAAAAAACCTTTCCTCTGTGAATTCCAATGTTCCCCCTGTTGTAGGGACGTAAAATTGCTGGTACAATTTGATAAAGGCAATATGCAATAGTTAAACAAATACTTTTTAAAACCAATCTTGCACTGAGGAAGTCGTTTCAAAAGTTGAATTCCTTTCTTAAAATGTTATTTACGAAAAAAAAATGTAACATATTAAAACGGTGTTACATTTTCCTCTAGTTTTTACTGTTGTTCTTCGGCAAACGTTTTGACACTGGAAAATCCCTCCTTAAGGGCATATTCTTGCTTTTGACTAACAAACTGTTCTCCTTGGACTAAAAAATGGTTGAGACAGAATTTCAAAAGTAGAAATCCTCTCTTAAATGTGGGTCAAGGTAGTTAAGATTTTTTAAATGCTATATTTCCGCAGATTCCAATGTTCCCTCGGGTCAGCCGTTTGAAAACGGGAAGTACAGCGTTAGGGTAAACCAACATCTCTACTTCGAGGAACAAAATGGTGAATTTGTGCCTGGCATACAGTTTAATTGCACAATTGAGCAGGGTGTTAACATATATGACAAAGCCAATGACGATAAATTTATTACAGCTAATTGGTAAGTAAGTGTGCATAACAAAACTCATACACGCATTAAAATATCGTATGTAATGGAAATAATTCCTTACGAAAACGGAATTTCTCGGACCAAATCACATTTAGTAACAACACACTCTTTGAAATAGAATAATTATGTTCCTGTATAATAAACGCCGATATATATGCAAAACAAATATACATGGTAAAAATAAATGTGAATAACTTTTAAAGATATTTGCACTGCTCTCTGCAAAGCACATACAAACATACACAAACTATAGACAAGCTGTTGCGTATAAAGTAGATATACATTTTTCGTTTTTCAGGTACGTGAATGGAAAACACTGCAAGACTTATGGACCTGTGCAATTGATTGAACTTAATAAATTAATAATTAATGAATCGGAGATTCTAGACGAATGCGGTGTTGCTGCTCTTGGATTCGAGGTAAACTTAAGTTCACGATTGACCGTATCGCATTTAACTTTAATAAATACATGAACATTTATATATTTCAGCTATGCTTGTTAAGACCATGTTTGAATTTGTTGTTGATAAGAAGTCCTCCAACGCTGATTTACAGTTGTGATGCGTAGGAATTAACCAGCGCAGGCATTTGACAGTTTTTGTACTTCTAGGGACAACACACGTTAAATTTTTTCACCTAAACATACATGCATTGATAAACGAACATTATTTCGGTTATTAAATTAGTTAATATTTGTGCAATTGAAATAAGAACGTTAAGAAGAATGCTAACATGCTTGATTAACCCTGCGTTTGGGACTGTGTTTTGCAAGTCTAATGGGAAGATTTCTTATTTGTGTTTTTTACGATCTTCGATCACATGTTGCACATTAAAAGTGTTCGTATCTAAGCGAAATATAAAAAATACAGTTGTATACATGGGGTGAACAGTGATTGGCCTTATTTCAGAAGAAATGTTAAGCCAAAAATTTCTGAAATCACATCAATATTCTGTTGTTGTTTTTGACTTCTAATGGAAGGTAAGAATAACGTTTTGCAGTTGTATTTTCAGGTGAAACATTAAACACTTGCAGATTTTATATAAGTCAAGGAACGACAATCAATAGAGGGATAAACAAGTTTTCGAGGACATGATCATCTACGGGCGCTCGAAAAATCCGTTTCTGTCCGAGTGCGCAGGACGAGGGCAGGAACGGATTTTGAGAACGCCCGCAGATGGTCATTTCCGAGCAAATGCGTATTTTCGCTACTATTGCATAAACAAATTACAAATACCAAAATAAATTAAAATAACATTAAAAACAATATGTCTTGTTCATTCGACATCGACAAAATAATTCGATTATTTCATATGACGTCATACAGTTCAAGGTTGTGTTAAACATATGCCTTACTCGGTTATCATCAGAAATGACGAGGCTTTACCTTCGGATAGGCAGTTTTCAATATAAAATTTAAATTAATACTGCCAACATATTGTCACTGAAGTATTTAAAGCATACATCAGGAACGTCGGAAGTACATAAACACATTTACAGCATAGTCTTTTGAAAGTGTTGAGTAAATAACCTTAACTTCATTGACGTTGCCAAAAAATAAAGCTGTTGTCACGAGAGTGCAGATTGTATAATTTGACAAGTGGATTGAAATACTCATTACCTTTATCACTGCATGCATGAGGAAACTGGTGCTTATTCAGTTCCCCATTTATGATTGGGAAGTCGTCAAAGGCTGGAGTTATTAACAAAGTTCATAATAACATCATTGAATCCAATGAATCATGGGTAGTAACTGCGCGTGGACCAGTTTATGGATAAGAAAAACACATAACAGGGCTTGAACGGCACGTGAATCGCCTTGTTAATACACGATTTCTCACGTTCAAGCCCTCCTTTTGCAAAGTTTCTTCAACCCGCCAGAGGGCATTATAGATAGAGTTTATGCAATAATAAATGCAAGTCATCTGCAATGTAATCTGTTTGATTAAGATGATTTTTTAAAATTTGTTCGCACGCCCCTTTAATGGATTTAATTATAAACCAGGTTGTTTTTTTACTGTTGATCTAGACAAGGTTATATAATAAATCTATATAGAATGTGTTCAGGTGAAAAATACTTTTGCATTAATGCGAACATACCTTCTTGAATCCCGAAATCAAACACCGGGCCCTTAGTACCAAACCTATTCTTAGTAACAAAGAAAAAAACTCTATCCTTACATAGAGTCCACCACTTACGATTATCTATTTACCAAACATGAAACATTATGAACATAGATAATGAAAATGTCAAGTTTGATTAGGAATTAAAGCAATTCTTGAATATTCCAATTTAAATAATAGTCAGTATTCTAAGGCGTACGTCTTATAATTGTTTGATGAATACGGACCTGGTTTTAAGATTTAAATAGTGGTATCATCTGAGCTCTTATGGTGGGATTTCAGTTGCAATGTTCGATGACAGTGTCCATCAACAGGACTGGCAAACCATCGCAACCGGAGACAAGCGACTATATCTTTGTGGGCGAAATTCCGGTGAGATATTTGAAACCATATGAGATTGATTGTATTGATACATTGATAATCATTCCGAACCCATCTTACCACTTGCATACACTTTTTTAAAGTGAAAAGATTTTAATAATTTGGGACAAAACTTCCTTGAGAAAGTTTGACGATTACTAATCGCTTTCAGTTTAAGTATTGAACAATCATTATTATTCATAGGACAATAATTTTCTTTAATTTCCTGTTAAGAATTTAACAAAAAATCATCGGAAATTATCTTTTTTCCAAAATTAGAAATGAACCTCGAAAATGTTTTTCCACGAAACAAGTCATTTGTTTTAAATCAGTGCCGTCGAATATGAGTTGTGCTACAGTATTAAGTGTGTAAACACTCAAATTGGAGCCGTTAACGTAAAGTTTCATCAGACTAAAACTCTTCCAAAATGTTTAATTTCATTGTCAATATATTTGAAAGAACATGTAGTTTGCCTATCACTATAGAGAACACAAGAAGGTTTGTAAATTATTAAGCAAGATAAGCGTTTTCCAAATTGTTAACATTTAAAATTAGGCCCTTTTAATGGCAAGGATAAAAATGATTCGCATCGAAAAGACATTAAATATCAGCATGATACATATGTAAATAAATAGATGCCAGAAGGATCTTTTAAAATTTAAATTGTTTCCTTTTGTTTTTTCACGTGTCCTTTTATTGTTCATGTATTCTAACGTGAAGCTTATCGGCCGTCTCGGAAAAATGATATTGTAAACGACCTGTATCAAAAGCACATACTTATTCTTTTCATAAAAGAATGAAACGCGGGCAATGTCAAATTAGGTTCAACATTTGAATTATTGCTTTTCAGCGAGCATACAGTGTCGATTCGACCGGCAAAGCCGTCATCGCCATGTCACCGTTCAACACTCCAGTGGGTTGCCGAGGAAACTCCACAGAATTCATCTGTGAGGTCGAGTACAAGTTGAACATAGGTGGTGGCTGCTCGGACAGGCCGCAATGTGGCGTCCGCCTTATAGGTCTCACTAAAGCCGGCCTTGACCGGTACGGAAGCTGGCTGACCTACACAGAGTCTGTGAAGCATGGTTTTTTCTCCTCGTTTGAAAATAATACCTACATATGGGATTCCCTTACTGGAACAGCAACGAAACATCTGATTGACGCAGACACAACGGACGACATGTTCGTGGAGAAGTATTGTGCACCTGATAAGCCCATCGGTCATCGCCTGTGGGACTCATTTGCTTTGCCGGACGTGAAGGTACGAGCAAGTGGACACAGTATCAGAGTGACATATCGTGCTATGTTTGTGTTTTATTTTCTGGCCGTTTTACGTACACATAGGTTGTGCGATCAGTTCCTATTGCTTCCTATTCCTACTTCCGTGTTTTTGTCTTTTGAACGATTTAATGCATGTTGCTTATTTTAAAAGCGTTTTATTTATTCCAAAATCGCTTCTCTTCGCTTTTCATGCATTGAATCTATCGATCTATATAGTGTTCATGTGTTATATTTCCTGTACAGATCTACATCGAGGATCAAAGCAAACTCCGATCAAAATGTGACATAATTTGGGATCACCAGAGAAAGCTACAAGTGCTTGTTAAATCGACGGGCGACAAGTATGTACATTAATTCTCTGTAGTACATTCATTTAACTCACTCTAAAAACTTAAAATATATCAGAACGAACACCTGCAACAGGTTTAATAAATAACAATACGTTTGTATGATTCCGGTATGTAAAATAGACGGGTATTCCAATATGTGACCGTATTTCTAATGTTTGTTTCGAACGATTTACACTGAATGCTGACCAATATTATGATGAAAATACAAGCACACTGCAGCTTAACCAATAAGAAATATAATACACAACTTCCATGTTCACATGCTTTCAGACAATGGACTCTGGATATTGACAGTGTGGGAGAGTTCCTCTTTGTAAGAAGTGTAGGCTTCCCAACAGAGGTAATAATGTAAATTTATCTATTGCTGTTTTTTCGTCTCGATTCGTCTTTGATGACGGGGAATGCAATTTCGATTTATAGTTTTGATGCTTAGGAATTAACCAACGCAGGCAGTTGGTATTTTTCTTCGATGCTCTATATGCATAGTAAGTGAGTTACCGGGTAAAAAGTGCTTTTTTGTAATTCTTGCATGGCGATACCAAGTACGGTTTTATGTATTTTAGAATCATGAGATTAATTAAATAATACTTCTTTTGGCCCAAAGACCAATATATAAGAGTGGAATATTGACTCGAGTGAACTCTAAATGTGCACGCAAATCATTGACTTTATTATATAATTCTTGATGCTGTGTTTCTAGATGTAATTCTTTATTATGTAAACATTGTCGCGACAACTTATATGATACAACTTTAAATTTAAGCATACACATGATACGTTCTGGTTAATGTACTTAAGATTAATCTTGGAATTGTTGGAGGACGTCTACCATTGTTTTGTTTGAATCCAAAACACTTGTAAATATACTATTGTGCTTAAAACATTGTTGGTTAATTTGTATTTAGAAAACAGAAGCAAATTGTTGCAAACGTCAATAGATTCAGCTAAGGATGTTTGAGAAACAACCCTCGCTAAGAAAGTCAGAGAAAATGTTGTTGAACATATGTTTTCATTTAATCCATTGTCAGGGTCACATTAAAACTGAAAAGTGCGCGGAGTCATCCAATGGGGTGTGCGTGTGCGGTTGGACCCACAGGGATGGTAACAAGATATTCTCATACGGAATCTGTGGGGGACTCAAGGTTAATGGCTTCACCTGGGTGTCTGATACAGAGGAGGATGTAATGTACCGTAACCAAGACGGCTGGGTAATTTTATGTTCTCTTTGTTGCATACAATCGTCTCTTGTAAGGTACCGAATATACAGCAACCTCAAGACTTATACATTCGGAACATTTTGTTAACATAAACACTCTTTTAAAATGGACAACGTCAGCGTAGCAGCAAGAGAACACACGTATTATGCTCCCTCATTTAATAGAAAAACATCAAAGCAATTAGACAGAAAAGAAAAGACATAACCCACAACACACAACAAATAATGCAACTGGGGTCGCAACAATTAACCGGCCAATACAAATCAGTGGAAGCCTTACCACCGGTTAAGAGCATCTCACGAACGTCGTAGTTAGTCGGCGAATGTTCAATTTAAAAATAAATAAACAACAACCTCTGATAATTTCCTTCGATTAGCTTTGATTATGATTTTCATAATTCAGGGTCAACTTCTAAATGGTATGGAAGGAACCTTAGAGACGAACAACGGCACACATTACTTGTTGATCAACACAACCGATGCCCAGAGCAGAGAAAATTTCGGCGAACTTCAAGGTCTGTGTAATTTTGAGGATGATGCCTACAAAGGAAAAACGGGAAACATAATGCTGAACAGCGCCGGCTTTTTCAAAGAATGGCTGTAAGAATGCTCATTCGATATGCTTTTTGTTTGTTATGCCCCGGATCGAAATATCGGGGGTATATTGTCTGTCTGTCTGTCTGTCTGTCTGTCTGTCTGTCTGTCTGTCTGTCTGTCTGTCTGTCTGTCTGTCTGTCTGTCTGTCTGTCTGTCTGTCTGTCTGTCTGTCTGTCTGTCTGTCTGTCTGTCTGTCTGTCTGTCTGTCTGTCTGTCTGTCTGTCTGTCTGTCTGTCTGTCTGTCTGTCTGTCTGTCTGTCTGTCTGTCTGTCTGTCTGTCTGTCTGTCTGTCTGTCTGTCTGTCTGTCTGTCTGTCTGTCTGTCTGTCTGTCTGTCTGTCTGTCTAAATGACTGTCTGTCTGTCTATCTGTTTGTCTGTCTGTCTGTCTGTCTGTCTGTCTGTCTGTGCATAGATCTGCACATTTTGAGTGGTGAAATGTCAAGGTCAAGGTCATCCTTCAAGGTCAAAGGTCTAAAAAACAAATCTAAGGGAAGTAATAAGCATTAAAGGGATATATTTTCTAAACCTGCCAAATGATATGTTGAAATTTTATTTCAAAGCGGCGCAATAGGGGTCATTGTGTTTCTGACAAACACATCTCTTGTTTATATATGCTTTTTTCTTTCGAGCGCTTTGATAGTCTGAAAGCTGAATACGAAATCTCCGCAATACGTTTATACAATATAATGATACTTTTTTATAAGTTGCTCACATTTTACACTTCAGATTAACAGCCGAAGAGAGCATGTTCGTGCCCAAAACCAGTCCAACCCAGTACGAATACAGCGAGGATGTGTACGAATGTCATTGCCCAGCCGAAGGTGAATTGGAAGAGGACGGCGAATATATTGAGATACAAACGGAATACTATCCAATAACGACTTTCTTCAACTACAGTGGGTCCGTCAAATGCGACAAGTCATCACCCGCAATGACATCCTCTGAAATGGGTGAACCGTGGATACAGGCCCCGAAACCTGATCCGATTTCCCCGGTTGATGTCGTCCTTCACGTTATATACAAACAGCAACAAGATGGATCGTACAAGTCGTTTGCAGAATGCTTGTTTGAAAACAAGAACGAGACGCAGTACTATGTTGTGGGATGGTTTGTATCTGATTTACCTATTTTTATGACAAAATATTTATTTTAAGATTTGAAAATCTGACTAATGGACGAATTGTAATGTGCTTTGAAAATAAACATTTAAATCAAAGAGTTTCAACACGGGCTAATACGTTGATTAATGAAAGACTAGAATTAGAAACAACTAGAATACAATTTCAAAGGAAGTAGTAGCAGAAAATAAACGAAACAACAACGGTATTCATTGGAAATACTATTTTGCTTAACAGCAGACTATTCAATCGTAGACACAAGACATTTGCTTTGGTTGAAAATCACTACTTATCTGTAAATATTTTTTCATACGAACCATTGACACAATTCGCGTTCAATAATAAATCCTATTAAACGTGTCGGTATTGTCATTAAATTGATCGTTATAAATTTAAAAGAGAGGGACAATATATTTTTTATGCCATATAAAGATATTTAATTATTGTTGAAATATTCCTCGGTCATATTCATTTGTTTGTTTAAGTTTTCGAGACTTAAATATTCAATATTCAATAAACTAAATCGTAAATACTCGCTTTAATATAGCTAAATGCCATTTTATTTCATATCTGGATATTTTATTCAACAAAAATGTCCTGTTAAGCTATGTCCATTAACATCGTTTGAAAAAGAGACCGGCCAGTATTATGCTCACTGGCGAATTGTACAACCATTCTCCAAACAATGAATTTAAAATGTATCACACTTTTGGAAAAATTAAAAACAATATGTATTACTTGATAGCTGACGTTGTAGTTATGAAAGTTGTATTTTTGCTGATAAAATGCTTCAATTAACTATCAATACTTTTTGCCATTACTTATTTAAATGCATGGACAACAATAATGTGACGTACTTGTTGAAATCAATGCGGTTATGCAATTCATATTCCTTAATTAGCGTATATTTAATGAAACCTTATCATTCTTCAATGTGACAGTTCATGCACTAGTGTCTTAACAAATACGTATTGTAACTATAGTATATACATGTATGTTTGGTTTAGGTACGCTGATGCCGTATCAACCCCGGTATATACGACAGGCATATCAAAGGCAAACGTTGCCGGTTTCAACGCTGTTTCCGTGTCCAATCTTGTCGCCGCCTATCGCGCAAATCCTACGTTATCTCAAACATGTGCCATTAATCGCAGGGTAAGTTTAATTATTCCGCTTTACAGGAATCAACTACAACCGGTGTAATCATCATTTTCCAAAATATTATTCGCTTACTATTTAGTAATATACAAGTGTCATTTGAGTACTATTTTACCGCATGACTGTCAAAATGTTGAATTTGAATATACTTAATAATCATTAATAATAATATAAGTGTATACAATATGCAGCCGTAAAGCTCAATGCCCAATTGTGATGTTTTACTCAACTTAACTACAAACATCTTTGTATAACAGCTGTTAGTAATGGTTTTAATCATTTTCATGGTGAAACATTTGGATTATGATAACCTCGGTCTTGAAAAACCGGACTTAACACGTGCGCGCGTATGGTCACAGATTAGCCGGTGCACAGGCTATTAAGGGACGCCACTTTCCGCTTTGTATGGATTTTTTGTTTGAATGTCTTCTTTTCTTAACGAACAGCCGGTCTGCCCATAACGAGGATCATTGAACATATTTGGCTTGAAATGGCGTGTATTCTTCTAAGCCGTAAAACATGAAGTTTTTAATATGGCTATTACCTAAGACACAGCGTACCAACTGGACATGAACCAGAGGGGGTAATCACGTGATAGTCAAGATGACGACGTATATGCCGCTTCGCTTATTTTTCGCCGTTGTATACGCTTTATTACATTTGTTAAATGTTTAAATGACGCTCACGTGTAAGCCATATCAGTTAACATGTTATAATTGTTTATTTTGTATTAAAATTCGCGTTATATATCGACTTTACTTCCCGCAATTGTTTGTAGTGGAGCTTTAATTAGGTCACCGCACTAAGAAAGTTCGCACCGAGTAAAGTCGAAATTAAGAGCGAATATCAACACGAAATACACGCTAGTAACGTTCTGGCTGATTTTGCTGGAAAGTGAGCTTCCTTTAAGTAATAAATACAAGTAATAAAGGGCATAAAACGGCGAAAAATACTTGCCGCGGCACGAACTTCGCCATCTTGACTATCACGTGATTATCCCATCTGTTAGCATGACTAAGTACTTACTTTGCAATGGGAATGTGCAGTTACCGTTTGCATGTTTGATTAGCCTATAGCATGGTTTAATAATTACTTTGCAGTGGAGATGTGCAGTTACGGTTGTTGATGCCACCGGAAAATCTCTTCTGCCTGCCGTAGCAAGCAAGTATGAGGACATCATCAAGGTAGATTATGTTTAGTCTTCGTATTGTGTCATATAGAATATTGACTTAGTACCGAACTTATTCAGCGACGTGGGTTGCCATTAAAACGACGGCTTCAATGCCCAGAACACAGTCTATTTATATTGAACAGTATTTGTATTATAAAAGATTCAAATTTGAGTCTTCGTCTTTTGTCAAAGAGAATATTAAGTGTGTACCAAAGTGAATCAGCGATGTGGGATTCTATTAGAAATTAAATGCACAGAAAAAAGTTGTTAAAACGGAACAGGATTTGCATTATAAAATATTAATTTGAATGTGTGGACCGTGGTGTCATGTATATTCAGTTAAACATGGTTGTATCATTAAATTTATAATTTTGTCTTTGTATATAAGATTTATTTTAAGAACTCACGGAAACCCCTCCCGTAAACGACTATCCTGACATAGAAGTTAGTCAGCAATAACATATAAGCACGTGATTAATTATTGCAAAAAAAAACAATATGCTTTTATACCTTTTTGCTATTTCTTTGCAGATTGAAACTAAATACGTTAAAATGAACCGAGGAGCCAGTGCGGAAATCCTCTACACCATCAACGTTCCTATCCTGTGTCAACCGGGAACAAAATGTGGAATCAACGTAAAAGTCTATGATGAAAGTGATGACTATAAATGCGAAAACTCAACGCTGGCCGTGCGGGTAAGCGTCATGTACTTGAACACATAACCGAAAATATAGACACGTGTAAAAGTGCAATCTTGTATGTTTATTTTGTATGGCAGTTGGCCACTTACCCTAACTAAAGAACCTCTTAGTTATATACAGCTTGACTTTTTTTGGCATTCAAAGTATTTGACAAGAAATATATATTTTTACAAATTAAGACCATCGAAACGGCCACTAAATCGTATTATAACAATACAACTACATATTCGACTGTTGTTCATGAATACAATTGACCGTAAACAGCGATCCAAAAAATCAAGTTCAACTATATTAAACTCTCATCGGACCCTAGTCAACACAGATACAAAAGTTTTCTGCGATAAAAACTATTTACCCACTGACTAACTTACGTGATAACCAAAGCAGTAAAATAGACGAAAATAAAGGTTTACAAAACACAAAAAAAAAACAAACGCACGCATCCAAAGAGTAACATTTTAATACTTATAAATGCAGACAATTTAAAAACCTTGTTCCAATAAATTGATGCGTTCCTGGTTTTTCCTGGCTTTCAGCACAAAAGCATGTGCGGAGACATCGTTGCAGGTGAAAATAATATTGCGAGCACCACTGACAGTATGAACAAGTCGATAAAGATTACAACAAAGAACAACAACTGGTTTGAGCTAAAAGACACGTTTACGCTGACCATGGAGATAGAAGGCTTTGGAAAGGTGGATGAATTCTGGGACAACTGTAAACTTAATACGAAAATCAAGGTATTCTTTTCTTTGGTACACATTTACAAGGAACACAGTAACTGATCAAATGCTTAGTATGGGGAATTTACTTCAGTTGAATCGACGTACAAAACATTATGTATGTTAAAATGATAAAGTTCCACGATACAGCTTTTATGAGTTTTACATGTACCTTTACATGCCAAATATATACGCTGATAATGTTATGAGACGATGTATTCACCTTAGTGTTTTTAATTAAACGTTTAAAACAATCAAAATCGTTTGTTCACATTATGAATTAATCTATAATATAAACCCTTATTTCTCGACACTTGCATAAATTTAAATCATTTGTCGAGGAAATAAATCATTTAAGTGAATCATTCATGTAACGTGTTATGGACTAACTTGTATCTAAAATTCCATTTGATTAATTGATATATACAGTTTATACATTATGAGTATTTGACGTGGATTTTAAACGTTCAAAACACGAGTCCACATTTTTGTGCATGAAAAACATGCCATATTTGAGACAGCAACAAGTTGCGTCTCGAAATTAATCATTTGGATTTATGTTCTCTGAAACGCTCTTATTTGAAAATAACTTTTATGACGAGTTAATAATTCATTATACACTATTTTGTTCTGCCGGACAGAGGCGCATGAATGTCTGAATAGTTTCGAAAAGAACTAAATGCATTAATAATTATTGATTCTACGCCAAAGCATGCGGTTTGTTCCTGGTAATGTTTCATAAATTCATAATTCATAATTTAAAACGCATTATGTTAAGACTTTTTTGCGGGTTTAAGTGTAATAGTGTTCACTGTAGTAGTAGTGGCATCACATTTTGAGTTGGTTGGGATCACATTGATGAGCTACTGTCTGAGTCAATAATGCGACTGCTGTTTGGAATCAGAATTACATTTTCGTTAAATTTAAAGTATTTGTTACAGAAGATTTATAAGCTTCGCTGGGGGTTTGTTTTTTTTCGTTAAAATTTCAGTGGACGCCAAATTTCCTAAACAAAAACCTTATTTTAATGTATTAAGATTATTCGTTTAAGACCAATAATAAATTATTACACCGTATTAAATCGATAGTATTAATTGTTTGATAGGTCGAGGTCGAAGACTTCAAAAACTACTGGATGCATAACTACTGTTATTCAAACAATGATCCTCGAATCGGAACTTTCGACGGGGCGTAAGTGTTCTTATGTTGTGAAAACCATTAAGCGAATACCAAAATGTTTGTTTGTTTCAGTATTATAGACAAGCTTAAATCTAAATCACATATCATGCCAGTATCACATTCTATGAAAATTTAATGTTACGTTCAAGATAAAACCATTAGATAAACTGATTAAAACAACAAATAATTCCATTGACTGGTCATATATGGTTATTCCAGTTGCAATATATGTATATGTTTTGCGCTGATTTAAAAAAGGACCAGAACGTGTGAAAGTAGAGATCATCTCTCGGCTGATTTATAATTACCACACACTATTTTAGAACCTATATGAAATTTGCATTATTTGCATTAAATAACGAAGAGTTTTTTGCAACAATCTGTAAAAATTAAAATAGCTATATACATAATATCCGCAAATTTTCGTTTGCAGCTACTTCAGCTTGAACAATGCCGGGAACTATACGCTGTACAAGCACAAAACACTTCCTATTCGGGTAAGAACAATGCCGGGAACTATACGCTGTACAAGCACAAAACACTTCCTATTCGGGTAAGAACAATGCCGGGAACTAAACGCTGTACAAGCACAAAACACTTCCTATTCGGGTAAGAACAGTGCCGTGAACTATACGCTGTACAAGCACAAAACACTTCCTATTCGGGTAAGAACAATGCCGGGAACCATACGCTGTACAAACACAAAACACTTACAAATATGTTTAGCAATCCCTCTTAGTTGTATTTCGGATGCCTTTAAACCACGACATGGCTGTTCTATTTGACGGACAAACCTGATTAAACAATAAAGATGACTACCTGTTTTATACACGGTTTTAGGATCAATTAATGGTTTGTTGTTCAAATGCTAAATTTACAGTCCTAAAGGTTGAACAAATATATTGCCCAATTGGTGCAAAAAGGTATGACACGTGCCTTCTAATTTCAATATCACATGGTATATTTTTGAACCGATGGGGCGATATATAACACGTTAATTGTTCTAAGTTTTTAATTATGTTGAATGATTGTCATGTTGCTACGCGACATGTAATAGACATATGAGCATGTCAATTTGAGTTTGAAAATATAGGTAACTATGGTAACATTTAGTGTATGTAAAACCTAGTTAAATACCAAAGGCAATGTCGTGTCGAAAAAGAGAGGGTTTGTAATAAAAAAGTTGAATAATGATGGTCGCAGTTGACTCATAGCTGAAATAATAGCCTATGGGCTGAAGTCAAGTTTTGAAATGATAAAAAAACTACATATGGTTAGGTTATTCTATAAATTCCATTAAAACCTCGTACACGGAATGGCGATCGTTGTTTCTGACACTGAGCTTACAGTTGAAGATTCCACACTGCAATTTTAAAGTATGTTACACAGTAAAGATTATCCTGGTTATCAACAAGTGGCTTAATGTACATACATTTTCTTGAAAATGAGTATTTGGAATTTTTGTTTGGGTTAACGTCAGGTCGGTCAAAAATAGTATTGTGGTTGTTTTGTTCACGTCAGGTCGAAATAGAAACCGAGATATGCAATGGAGGATGGGCGGCATGTACGTGTGGCGTGACGGTAAATGCGGGCACGGATGTGTTCGCCATCAACCATTGTGGGGGTTACCACTTGATCAAGACGATCCAGAATACCGAGAAGATCATGAGTGTAAGGGAACTACCCGGGTACATGCATACAGTAAGTGTCGGTAGGGAACTCCCAGGGTACATGAATACAGCAAGTGTCGGTAGAGAACTCCCAGGTTACATGCATACAGTAAGTGTCGGTAGGGAACTCATAGGTTACATGACTACAGTAAGTGTTGGTAGGGAACTACCAGGGTACATGCATACAGTAAGTGTCGGTAGGGAACGCCCCGGGTACATGCATACTTTAAGTGTCGGTAGGGAACTTCCAGGGTACATGCGTACAGTAAGTGTCGCTTGGGAACTCCCAGGGTACATGCATACAGTAAGTGTCGATAGGAACTCCTAGGTTACATGCATACAGTAAGTGTCGGACCATTTACTCAGATAAAAAACATTAAAAATTAACAGTTTTACTTATGAAGGTTGTATTCATAGATACACATTCACTCATTCAGTTATTTCCTTGTTCATACCACATCGGGCATAAGTAAAAAACACAACATTGTCAATACCAATGACATTTGTGGAAGGTAACATTTATCACACATGCCCTTATTAAATGTTTGATACAAAAGGATATGTCCCCTTGCCACACATATCATCACACATTTCAGACCATGCTTGTCATAATAAAGAGAAAATTTATATTAAAAAAGGGAATCATGGGGTCAATAGTTTGTTGTTTAATTGCATTCTTTTTGTTTTCGAAGAAGGAAGATGCTATCAAATACACACAATGATTACAAGATTGACCTATTTAACTAAATAATAATGGTCATTTTATTCTATCTGTCGCTTATCACGAGGATAAAAGTTCTATAAACTTGTATCTTCTTTCCATGGCTTTAAAATCACACTAATCGCTCATTCGGTTGTTATGTTCTACCACGATGATAGAACGTCCGTTTATTTAAATGTAATAGCCTAGGGATAACACGAAAGTCCCACTAATCGCTTATTCCGTTGTTTAGTTTTACCACGATGATAGAATGTCCGTTTATTTGAATTTAATGGGTAACACAAAAGTCCCACTAATCGCTTATTCCGTTGTTTAGTTCTTCAACGATGATAGAACGTCCGTTTATTTAAATTTAATTGGGATAACACGAAAGTCCCACTCATCGCTCATTCCGTTGTTTAGTTCTACCTGCCGCAAGGTACCATGATCAACGTGGACTACCACGTGGGCACGTTCTGGAAGACGATGAACGTTCAGATCTTCCCGTCGCCCGACGATATGAACAACACGGAAGGACTGTGCGGAAACTTCAACAACGACTGGGAGGATGACTTTACCCACAAGGGCGGAGCTGTAACCTTGCCACAGGGAGATAGGTACTGGAATTGGTTCTTCCTCTTCGAAGACCCGGATGAGTTCAGCGAATCATGGAGGTGAGTTGTATTTTGGCTTGAATTGTTAATTATAATTTTTGCAAAAGCGAGAAAACTTTGTGAATGTAAAACTAATAAAAAAGAATCATAGCGGTAATATTATACAGAACATATAGGGATTGTACTCTTATCACGCAAGCAAATAGATTACACGGTTGATTTTCCCAGCGTATCGTTGATATGTAGCCTATGACATTGACACAAAATAGCCGACGTTTGTTAACTGTACACATATGCTTTTATAGAGAAGAGACTCCATTGTTGCAATTGGCCCAAGAGGGAAAGCTTGATGACGTGCTGAATCCATGGGCCGATGATTCCAAGTACTGCGTGTGTCCATTGGTGGGTGGATCGCGTCAACCAATGTGCCACAAGAAGGAAGACAAGCAGTGCACAAACTCAAAGGTCTTTTGTCATTTGAGATTCTTTGCATTGTTCCGCAAATAGTATTTCAGCCATATAAGTGAGGCTAGTTAGCTTACTCAAACATGTCCCGAGTAAGCTGGTTAAACAAGTACTTTTTTGTCCAATGTGAGGAATATAGTTTAAAATACAAGCCTCTTTCTCAAATCTTTCAAATGTTTATCAATATTATTAGCATCTTCTTAACCTTTTTGTCTTATTAAATATATTTACTTTGGAACAGATGGCTGAGGACCATGTCAAAATTAGATTTCTTCATCCAATATTATTGTAATGCCATTTGGTAAGCGGAAAATGTCGTCCCTGATTAGTCCTGGCCGGACACTTTGCGAACACGTTTTTCCGGTACGATGCTCATATTATGTTTAAAAAACATAGGTCTACGCTGGAAAGGAAAAGATTTTAATTGAGGAGACGAAGAGGTCCGTGGATAGTCAGCATATGGATGACCTTGCGGAACGATTGGGGATGTTGGGAAGAATGAGGGCGATGAACAAACTTCAGCGAAAAAAGGTTAACATTTTGAAATGTGAATCGTGCTGTAAAGGCGACCGGTGTTACAATGACGCTTATTGAAACGTATTGCAGTAGCAAAGTAGTTTTGTTATGGAAATGCTTTGTAGTATTGATCATTGTTAAACGGCGTTTACATGTTTTATATGGGCAGTGTAAAATTGACAAAAACAATATATGAGCCGTGCTCTGTGAAAAGGGGGTTTAATGTATGTGCGTTGAGTGTCGCCCCATATTAGCCTGTGTATTGCGCACAGTCTAATCACGAATACTTTCCGCCTTAATTGGATTTTTGCTAAGAAAGGACTCTATGTAAACGAAAAATATCATTAAAGCAGAAAGTGTCGTCGCTGATTAGCCTGTTCGGACTGCAAGGCTTATATGGTACGACACTTTTCGCACATGAATTAAACCCCCTTTTCGCAGAGCAAGGTCCATATCGAAATATCGTTGAATACATAAAACATGAAACAAAGTAATAATTAAAAAATTATTGGTCACGTCATGTAGTTAATTAGTGGTTGACAAAATTTTAATATTGTATGGTGATTTTTGGTTTTGTAATTCTACATTTTCTAACACTTTCTTCTACAAACATACCTCCATTTAAATAGCATACTGTTCAGTTTTTTGAAATAGTAGCTTAAATTGTAAAAGAAAATATTTGAATGTCCGTATTAACTGTGCACGTGTTTTGTAGAGGGAAGCTAAAGAGTATACCGAAGCAGAAATAGACGATGCAAAAGCTAAATGCGAGGCTTACCTAAAAGATGACTGCATGGACGGAATAACAATACTTGGAAATAAGACAGAGAAAAGTACTCTGGACTGCGCTAGGGATCTTGTGGTATGGTCACTGGAATGAACACTGAGATAATCGTTTATAAGTTTAAACTTTATTATTGAAGGTCGATTGCATCTAACGCCTTGAGCTTCTTAAAACGCTATTTGGTTCGTTTCCAGGGTATAACCAGTACATATTGTCTTAAGGGAGGTCTAAATTATGTCCCCGACGTATGGTTCAGCCCAGAACCATTACACTACCTATCGTATATTATATGATTGAACGATAATTATATATTGAATTTCATGTATTATGATACTGAAGTGTAACCTCGTGAAACAGGTAAAAATATAAATGAAATATGCATAGTTTTAGTACAAATAAACAACAACGCTTTAAAATTCAAATTAAAAAAATGCACTTAGTTTTAAAAGGGTTTTTGAAAATACACAGTTATAATACAATTTCAGCATAAGAATAACTATTTTAGTTTTCACATGTACTTTAACGTCGCAGTTCTAGTATATACAAAGCATAAACATTAATATGTGCGTCATTTCGTATATCAATGGTGGACTACCATAAACGAAACACGTGTCGAGCACGTTCTTGCTGACTTTGCAGCTGAATCCAAACGCATCGGATGCCCAACAAGGCAGCTGTCGTGCAGTGAAGACCACCATAGTCACCACTTTTGTCAAGGACATAGAGGCGCAGGTATTCAAAACGCATCGAACCATTGATTCTACAGTTTACTTGTAGTCTTTACAAAAATAATGTAAGAATTACGATTACTATTAGCAAATTAGTTAACGTTTTACGCATTTTTGGTTATGTTAGCGTATTAAATTCACTGTTGACGTTATACGGATATAGCTCAGGTTAACACGGTGAATGTTTTCTTATTATGGCCAATTTAACTCTTTTCAACCTTTTTATAACTTGTGAAAAAAATAATGATGACTGTTGTTTTTTAGAAATGGTCATTTAAAACTACAAACTTTAATACATGTGCTAATTATTTCTGTACATTTAACACGGACACTAATATGAAAGCGTTTTTATTTCTCTACACAATAAAATGTAATATCTCTCTCTTTATCTTTAAACAAAAGATGAAACGGGATCTAGTATATGTGCAATTGTGTTTTACAGGATACATACAAAGAACAATTCGCAAAGGTCAAGAAAATGTGTATCGACGACTGTAACGGAAATGGGAAATGCAATGGTTTGCTCTTTAGCAGATTTTTGTTTATATAAGAGGTCACGGTGTAACTTAATTTTCTTTACCAGATGATTGTGATCGTAAACAATTAGCGTTTCAGCGTTTCAGCATGCAATTCTTAAAAGGAATGTTTCACAGTTTGACAAAATAGCACATTTCAAAACACATTTCCTGATTAAATTAATATACTCAAAACAGCATATCAGTTTTAATTAGCTGATAGCTTTCTATGAACCATCGAAAAGTATAAAATAAAACGGATATAATATAATTGTTTTGAAATTATTACATGAGCTGGAAGGTTTCTAAATCTTGTTACGTTATTACTACCGGTGCATTTGAGATTGCAGTTCTTTTATTTATTTTTTTTAAATAAATCCATCTTACAGACAAAGGAGCCTGCGAGTGCGATGGTGACTACGACCCGCTGACGAACTGCTCACTGAGCCGCAGTCAGAAACCCACCCTGCAGGGCCTGAGTGGAGGAGGGCTCAAGGACGGCAAGTGTGACCGGAAGGCGGCCGGCTGCAACGCGTTCACCATTGCCACAAGCGGATGTACATCACAGAGTACATGCAAAGCGAATGTTACCACGGTAAAAGACGTGTTGTGTGAACTTGTGTTCAGGGCTTATTGTTCCGATGATTATAACGTTATTATCAGTGCGGAATAAATGTATTATTTATTCATATTTGTTAATTTAAAAAAAAATTATGTAAATAGTGTACTTACAGAAAATAAAATAATAAATTCAGAAAAGAAAGGTTTTTAATCTAGAACTCCCGATATCAATACTAACTTCTGTTAAGAACCAACACGACCGCTGTATGTTATACCAAAACAATACAAAACAGCAAATGTACATACAAACACAACATGCAACATACAATGACAAATATAATCTCTAATCATAGGTTATTTTAAACAATGTTATTATATTAAAGTGTACCGATTTCTTCAAGTTCTACATCGCAGTTGGTTTCTCCTTTGAAAGTATAATGCAGGTATTAATAAACCCAACATTCAAATGCTTGTATTTTGTATGCCTTTCATAGCACTACAGTGATGAAACAAAAACAGTCACAGAAAAGGAGCAACCCTGTACATGCGTAAACGGTTTTGATGTCGAATATGACGTCAGTGCCATAACAGGTGCCCGTCGGCGTCGATCCATTGACACCGTGCCTCTTGGAACAACGGTATGTATTGTGTGCATTGATCCACGCAACTGTCTGATATTTTGCTTTTTATTGATTAAAAGACCTGCAGATACATGTATTTGTCGAACCAAAAATCACTTTGCACAATAGTACGTGTTCAATGTCACCGTGATATCTGATTTATACATTTACATCATTAAGTTATATTTGAAGAACCAGCCTTGAGTGGGACATTTGCGACCTTCATTTAAATTTTCATATTTGCAATTAGCATATATACGGTCATAACTGTTAAATAAAATCAATACGAATTTAATTGCGCAGTTAGTTTGCTATTGTGAATTATATTAATTAGAATTTGATTGACATAAATGATCAGAAAAACACCAAATAACTAATCAATTTACGAATTAAGAATGACCATGTGTTTAGTCATTCAGAAAACAAGTGTTTATTGTTTTTCGAAGATGTCATGTAAAATTTCACAGTATTTCGTCGCATTGTGCATATAGTCGTCGTGAATATATATATATACAACAGCGTTTAAATTCAGACTCCTCGTTTTCGTTATAGGTTGGCGTTGCAGTCAGCAATGACGGTAGCACATACAGCGAATCAGCGTCCAACGTTGATATAATTCTGGACAGCACTTGCATAACAAACGATGGGACAAAGTTTGTGCTCGCCGTAAGTTGTAATCTTTTCATCTGGATGCATTAGAGGTCCCTTCTTACAATCAAGGTCATTATTTGCTAGACAGGTATTCATTATGTACAGAGTTGATACATAATACAAATTGCCTAGTGTTATTGTGATAAATTATTTATTGCTTAAAAGAAATACTACAATAACTACCGATAATCACTATGAAATGTCAGCATCAATGTTTTCACCAATCTTTAAACAAGTTTTTTTTTCAAACTTCCACAGGTGTATTATATGTTGAATTTTTTTGCAATAATACTACACTATTTATTCTTTGGTAATAACTGTTTGCGCCTTCTTCTGAAAAACGAGGCTTAATTTATATGATAAGGTATCGTACCAGACAAGACTGCAGTTCGCTTATTCTGATCAGGGACGAATCTGTCCGCTTAAACAGCATTTTCGCTAAGAAGAGACTTTCTTTTAACGAAAAATTCCATACAAACGGAAAGTGTCGTACCGGTTAAGCCTCTGCGGACTACACTTGCGTATCTGGGGGCCGTTTCATCAAAGATCGTACGACAATCTTAATTTACGACCTAATTTTGGAGACTGAAAATACAAAAGCTGTTCATCAATATGCATTCAAAATATAAACCATATGTGAGAAAACAATGAAATGAATAGATATACGGAAAAATAATAGTATTATTATTTGATGTTTAGTTAAAATGCGTCTTTGAAATATGTGTCGTATTCCAATTTTGTCGTACGATCGTAGATGAAACGGACCCCTGGGCCAACCATTTACGCGCATGCATTCAGCATGGGTTTCCCAGAGTAGGGCTCAACCTTGTTTACATTCTAGGCTGGGTACTGTCTCATTGACGGCGTCTGCTATGCTGCTGCGGAAACCGAAAATGATGGATGTTATACCTGTGATATGGCCAACAGATTTGAATGGACAATATCTGTTAGTCACGTTTCACTTGTTGTTGTTTTGTAATTACGAATATTAAATTGTTAAATGAGTAGTATTAAAAATCTTTGTTTTGAAAAAATGAATAATTTCAATACAGGGTGTAATTGATTAATTATACATCAATAGGCAAATCACTATTAATTCATGTTTCCATGCATGACGATATGGGCATTATATAATTGCATTATATTTGACGAAACACTCTTAATTTACATCGAAACTAGGAAAAAAAAACATTCTCAGTTAGTAATATCAATTAAAAATATCGGTTTCGAAGAAATTTAAGTGCGTTTCGTATAGCCAAATGTTGTCGTTTTGACATTAAACTGGAAAATGGACTCAAAACCATAATCATGAGAGAAATTAAGTTTATTTTCACTTGTTAAATGAGAATTATCTATAAATAACATATTAATAACACTCTTATGATAAAAAATAATAAACATTAATTATAAATTATACATTTATAATAATAAATATAAATGTTATAAACATATTTTTTGATGGTGTGATTTTACATTTTTTTAAATGATTCAATATTTTTTAGATTGGAATAGTGATAGTTTTATTCACAAATATGATGTCTCTGAATTCTTACAGAGTGATTACTGTGAGATCGGTGGTACTTGTTACAATGAATCGGATGCCAAATCAGCTGCTGAATCGTGCCTCACGTGTGTGCCATCAACGAGTCAAACAGAGTTCACCCAGACGGTAATTTTTATAAGATTACCTTTTTATTAGCTAAACAAAAGGGACTTCACGCACTAATTCATTAAATGTTACTAAATGAAATGTTTTCGAGACATAGTTGTTCTACTTTCTGCTTAGCTTCTATTAAATTGACTAAAGTATTATAGAAGAAATGCACATTGTCCACGATCTTTATTTAAGATGTTTTTACTTTTTTCTTATTGGAGATTATCTTGTAAATGTGGTTTTATTTTGCTCTAAAAGATAAACCTTATATTGTGATATTAATCAGCATACTTATGTTCTGCGCATCGCACAATCTAGTCAGGAGTTATCAAACCCGCCATACAATCACGCAAAGTTTCGCGATCTCATTAGTGGATATCGTAGCTCCCGAGCAGTCTTTTCGAATGCGCGTGCTGACCTGGATCTGCGCTGGCCGCATATGGCATTAGACCCATTTTCAGGGGTCATATTATGACTGTTCCATTCACTTGCTGGAATATACAATTAGCATGAGTACTTAAAACTACTGCAAAACAATTATTATTATTCAGATGCTTATTTTCGTGCATGTTCGCGGGTCGTGTGAAACAAGAAATCAAAAGGACAACGAACGTTTAAGTCCAAAGTATTTTATATCAGACAATCATAAAATCCACAAATTGTATATCAAGCGAAAATACCAAATTGTATTTATTCACAAAATATCATGCTAACAAACACAAATGAATACGCAGTAGGAATATTTTTTACAATCTGCCAATGACAGTTTAATATACAACATGGTAACCTAGATACTTTTAACTATGATATTATTGAGATATGTCGATGATTCGCTTTTCAAAACGAATCAACGACTTTCCCTTTAACAAGTAAATATTTTGTTTTACACCTTATTTCAGGCTGACACCTGTGTCATCGATAATCAATGTTATGATAACAACGGCTTCGAGATGGGAATACCCTGTCGGTATTGCAACACAGACATGGACAATACATCATGGACAATGAAGGTTTGATAAAGAAGATATTTCCAAAATTAAGCCCCGCTCTGAAAAACATGGTTTCATGTATGTATGTATGGTTTCATCCCATATAAGCCTGTGACGTATGCACACTGCAATCAAAGACGAATTTGTGGCTTTTTTGTTTGTAAGTACCTTAGTTTTGGTAATATACAAGTACAAATTTTCATTTTATATTAGAAGCGAAGTGAATATTGGTCAAGACCGTCACCAGTGCAGTACTATTCTTTTTTGTGATCAATTAACTGCTGCAGTCAGTGAACTCGTATAGAAATATCTGTAAATCCAGACAGGAAGTTGGGTCATGGCCACCAGACCCGCAACTACCTTGATTGTTGTAAAAATACTTTTTATATATGAAACATTCAATAAGAGCGGACAGTGTCTTATTTCATTAGCCTGTGCTGACTGCACAGACAAAGCTGGGACGATCCTTTACGCACAAGCATGAAGCGCGACTTATTTTTATTTTCGAAATCGCAAAGGGCTTTTTTTTATAAATAAAAACTTATCGTAGAAATACATAACATATATCCCGTTATATCGGAACATGACTTCCATGAACACGCATATTTGATAGATAGAGTGCTGTATTGAAGGAACACGCTTCTTTAACGCAGTAATCTTAAAGCGATAATCGTGAATGGTATTGCGAGTTTGAATATTTTGTCAATAATCGGATAGGTTGAGGATGTATGGCATTCTGTATATGTTAATATATATACATTGCGTGTTTTAAATATCTCGCTATTCATTGAAGTTTGTATAATGTATCTTTCATAAACAGGACGACACGTGCTTTATTTCGGGTGGTTGCTATGACGACAAAGCCGACAATCCATTGAACGGCTGTCTGTATTGTGACTCAGATGAATCCATCAGCGACTGGCAGACTCATGTGAACAAGACAGGTGAGGATCCGATTGTTATTCAACGTGTGTTTTATAAATAATAGACGTTGAAGTATTGTGCGTTAATCAAAAAAGTTCGTTCTGAAATAAAAGCTTCAGCGTTAGCTTACATTTTTCAGACAATTATTATGGTATAAATACTCGCATGTGATGTGCTTTAAATGTGTTCTTATATCAGCTACGGTTTGATATATAAAACGAAAAAATATCAGACTGTCGAAGTGTATAACATATTGATATTTTACAACCAGAATGTCAATTTTTGCTAAAAGAAACATCAGGAAGAAGCTACAAACCTTTTCTTCAAAATAGTGTTTAACATCAGAATAATGGCTGATATTTCAAATTCATGTCATTGTTTGCTTCATCAGAATAGTAAAGTATATAACAAACGTGTTTGCCATCATAATGGCAACTTAAAAAACCTACTAAATATGTATCCCATCAATTCTTGTTACAAACAAATATTGTTTCCTAGGTCAGCTTTCGTTGCAAATAGATTTGTTCGACTAGAATGTGAATTACGTTGCAAAAATATTATTTCCATAAGAATGTGAATTGTGTCTACATCTTTACTTCGACGTTAATACATGTGTTTCTTTGTCAGAAAAGTCCAAGATGCAACAAATAATACTTTACTGTGTTGTAACTTCAACATCGTTAATGACCCATGTCATTTACTAAACTAAATCGGAATGCAGAAAAAATATATTCGTTCCCATCTGTATTTTTTTGT
The DNA here is from genome assembly GCF_020536995.1 of Dreissena polymorpha. Taxonomy (NCBI): domain Eukaryota; kingdom Metazoa; phylum Mollusca; class Bivalvia; order Myida; family Dreissenidae; genus Dreissena; species Dreissena polymorpha. The sequence continues at coordinate 15,377,952 of NC_068360.1, forward strand.
AAAAAAAACTTATAATGTCTCCCATCAGAATGCCTATCCGAAAAAGACGCGGTGTCCGGAGCTGTCATTGCGGCTGCTGTAATCGTCCCCATTCTGGTGTTAGGAGGAATCGGCGCGGGAATACTCATCTACAAGAAAATGCAGACGAAAAAGATAATGGATGCAAGGTACGGAAATTTATCATCCTCTGAGATGATATATTATGTGAGTATATAGAGATATGGAGATACTTAATCAGCTAATGTGCATGTCATGGCATAATTGAATTAGTTGTATTTTGTTTAGACTTCACCAAGAATAGCATGTGGAAGATATATAGCTAATTTCCGGTGTAGTTTTAGATTGAATATTTGTGCTAACAGATTGGATCATTTTAGACATTTTGAGAATATAACTAAAGGCATGTCTGGTACAATATTCTTAATCACGAACAAGTCGTTTTTGTGTTTATAGTGTATGCTTAATATGTTTTATAAATTATCTTATTTGGTCAGAACTTTGTTTAATTTCATGTCTAGATTTAATTTTTGGGCCATCTTACATATTGATTTTGAATATTTAAAGTTGCTTTTAAGCGAATTTCCATGTTGTGTTGTCCTTGTTCCATCCTATTATAAATGCGCAAAAATGGTATCTTTAATTAAATCATCCGCGATTCCAATTCTATACATATGTACACATGATCGATGTATGCTTGCAGAATGAATGGAGGTTTATACGACGAAACACCAAAGAACGGCCATTTTCGCACACGCGTAACGCCCACTCCCTACGACCCAGTGATACCGGCGATGCCCTACAATATTCCGAAAGATGAGATTAACCCGGACAAACTAAACAGTAGACCGGACAATCTGTACTCCGACGACCAGACTAGCCAGTCGATTCAAACGCCTATTCCGTCGCCCGCCCACAAGCTTCCAGCGCCTACCGTGGGATTCACATCCACGGCGCAACCGATGTCAAGCGCCTCGACAGAGATGGAGAAATTTCAGGACGCCGGCCACTACAACACAATGTTGAGCATTGCCGACGAAACCAACGCTTAACCTGTGATGAAACTACCATATTTGACTGAACAATGCATCTACTTTAAGCATTTTCTTTTCATTATTGATAAGGGAGTGTTTTTTTTCTACTTTTAAGGGTTGAAAAACTCGTATGTAGATAATTTTGAAATAGTGTTTCTCGTACACTATTTAATAATCAAACTACATTGAGAATTATTCTTTCTCCCATTTATCTTTTTGCGAACACTCACCCAGTAACTGTTAGTGTATTTGTTGTGATTGCTTAAAATCATATTACTATTTATATCTCATACTCCAAAGATAATTAGATAATGATTCATACTTTTAAGATGGCCCAGTTTAAGGTAATTCAACTGATTATTACGTATCTAAGCACACATGTATAAGCTTAAACCAAAGTTTCGTCATGTTGAAATTTCAACCATAATCTGTCTCACTGATTTAATGTAATATCTTCCTTCAACTCTTCTATGCTTTACTCGTTTCTGTATCGTTTAAATTGATAATCAAACAGGCTGGTCCGGTACTTTTAAGTTTCGTTTTCGAGGAGTGATGTTCCACATATGTTCTTCTTAAGGAAGGACTAGTTTTGAAATAAAGTCGATCAACACCTACATGTAAATTACATAGGGGATCAGAATATTTGTTTTAGGAAACAAAGGAGTGTATCATTTCTATAAAGTTGGTGAAAGAAGATTTACTTTCGAAACGAAAGCCGATGAAATAAATTAGGAATACGATATACTAAATTTTGTACGACTTCTATTACTAATAAAAACTTAGAATGAGACGTAATAAGAAAGGCAAATAACACTTGTATAATATGTGAAGGATTACATTTGGACGAACGTCGGTAATCAATTCCATTCGAATAAATAAGAATGCTTTTCTTGGAAATTCAAGTCGATTAACACGTTTGAAAAGACGAAAGATGAAATGATATATGTTATATTATTATATTTGTTTTTCAACAAATATTGCTTAACGCTTCAATAGAAACGTTTCTGGTTAATGTCCGTACTGGCAAGTTTTAGGATTTTTTTAATGAATTAAACGAAAAAATATATGACTAACCAACCATACAAACATTTAATAAAGGTCAGGAAAACTTAAAACATTTTCAGTTTTCATAATAAAAAACAAACAAAACAATAACAACACCGCCGCAAGCTTGTACACAATATAAGTTGCGCCATCAAGTGGTTGTGTTAAAATACACTGTTAAGAATAACCACCTTTTACAGATTCTTTTACTCATTTCGAGTCAATGCATATACGGTATTTTTATGTCAGTACTTGATGTTATTGAATACAGACATCAAGTTCTAGCCATAAGGCGAATGAATTGTAAGTTTTGCTCTGTGATAGATTTTTAATTTTTGTCATTGTATCTTTTATGACGTTTCCGTGCTGTCCAATATCAATATTTTCATTATAATAAAATTTTATTAAAGTTTATAAACATGCACGAAGAAATGCTGACACCGAAATCAATATCAGCAACATATTAAACATACCCACGTACAATTTTAGCTTTGGGGTCATAAACAAAATGTTCAAGAACAACAAAATAAAAACAAAGTAATTGAATTGTTACTGGTATATACTTTTTATTTGCTTTTTTCTAGGGGAGGATTTAGAATTACATGTATTGTGATGTATTTGTTTTTGTGTATAATAAGTGTTCTTTACTATGTAAGCATTTCTATGGTAAAAGGATGACATAAGTTTAATGGGACATAAGGAAGTTTTTTAAATTTTGATGTAAAAGCTAAAACGCCGGAAATGTGTGTTGCTTGCGAAACAGGATTAAAAAAGAGACAGAAATAACGATAATTTCGTGATAAACAAAGAATGTTAAGAGTAAGAAACAGCTATTGCGCCAGTAATGAAATTTAAGTGTTTGATAGAATGCAATGACTCCTATGCCACTATAGTTGACAAAAAAACGTAGATTAAAATGTGTGTGACCTTCGTTCTTTTATTCTGCAATTTTGATATAGCATATGATGATTTTTCACGCATGATAGCATAATAAATACTTTAAGTGGATGGTATACGTGAATTTAGAAACAAATGCGAATATGCAAACCATATTAATTTATTGCAGCCCATTTGATTAATGAGTTATGTAAATTAAACATAGGTATGTATATCGTCGCTCTATCATGTTTTACCGAGAATTTAATATTGCCTTCATACCTTTAGCCTTTGGATACTCACCTAATATATCAAATTGTGTTTGTGTGTTAATGTTTTCTCTCATTCATTGTTGTGATATTTCCAAGTCCCGCGTAAACACCCACACGTTGTTTTCTAAATTGTAGCATGGTAACTAAAAACAACATGAACATGTGCATACATTTACTTGAAACAATGTGTATATACAATCTTTATGGAAACCAATCGCATTACTAGATATGATTGTATTTATTATGCTACTTCATATGATACTACATTGTTTTATTGGGTTGACTAACTTCTTCTATAAATATTGTTGTACGGATAAGTGTTTTTAATTTCTTGAAAACGCAACATTTTAATTTGTTTGTAAGCGTATTTGAAAAGCAGTACTCTGCAGCGGACTTGGAAATAAAACGACTTCAAAACAAAATTGTGTAAATTGTCTGTTACATTTTCATAACATATCAACCATCTATATTAACTTGATCACAATAAAGATGTTATGTTAAAACCAATCATACACGTGTAACACAAACGAAAAACGACACGTATACTCGTGTACTAAGTACTATCTACAGATGTCGAATAAAGAACTGTTTTATAATTATGGAGATTGTATACTTTTGATAATAAAACGTATCAGACATATGGCTTAGGTTTTTTATAGAAGAGCTGCACGTGTCAAGTATTACAACTTTCATAATTTTAACTTTTAATAAATATCGCGAATTTGGACCTTAAGTATGGTCGCTGACAAAATAAATGCTATGCAAAAGCAACAACAACATCAATAAAGCTTACAATAAGGCTTCTAATCTACAATAGTGAATGCTAAAATACTTCTTTCTTAGATAATTTTATTAATTATGTTAAGAAGGAGACAACAAATTATTACTCGTGTTAAAATTTATGAATAGTGTGAAATTGAAAAAAATGAGTGTGCTTATTTATTAAGTAAATTAATGAAAAAATTAGTATGAATATGTTCATGCCGTAATGTATTGAATGTTTGGTTACACGCGCAAGAAACAAATCCGACATACAGACAAAAGAACGCGCTGAAGGAAAATGGCAAATTACACACCCTCATAGGGGACAGAAGAAAAAGAGTTTCGGTTTGCTTAGATTCGGGAGAGTATTTTATCGGATGTATTCGTAGTTTGAGCCGTGAATTTGTAGAGAGCTGTACATTTGTGGGTTAATATACATTCTTCTTCTTTATTGCCTCTACATTTTGAGCCCTGGGACAAAGATGAAAGGACAGTTTTCTGTAAAGCATCTTCTTGTCTGTGCAGCTTCTGTTGCAAGCTGACAGATCGGGCCATGTATCTTCTCCTTCAGTGGCTCGTGCGTCCTCCTACGTTCCTTGAGCATGTGTTCAACCGCTTGTCGGGCTTTCCACATAGAGACGGCGCAAGGTGGTCTAATAGAGATCATTCCGATCTCCACGTATCCTTAAGTCCAAAAACGTGTACTGTTATATGCACAAGTGTTGCATGAATGTTAAAAAATGATACAAACCTTGAGATGATCTTTATAAATAACACTATTCCTTTAGGTCATTGTATTATGAACCACCTGTAAATAAATATACCTAAGTAATGAATACTGCATTCGGGATATTTTTCGGAAACTATTTATATGTGATCATTGATTTCGTCGACATTTAAGTGTTTGATATTTGAATTATCGTTCAATAACAATTCTTAGCTTGAAGTCAAATAAGGTCGCATGTTTGAAAGTTCACTTGAGTCACATCCACATATTACAATCTTATGAATGCTAGAAACAGTTAAACATGATACAATTATCATATGATTAAGTAACAAAATAATGTCGTTTTATTTATATAACATTCAGTATTAAACTTATAAGATTTATTGTGCCCAATTTAATTAATCGCATACAACCATACAATTTATAACGATTAACATGTACAGTCTTTACGAATCTGTGGTTTCATGTTTGGTATTTTAATGAATCGGTTTTAACAGAAAATATATTATTTTTGTAAAATAAAAAGATTTCAATAGGGCGTATGGTGGAAAGAATACATTAAATTGTATTACAAACTTAAACAAATTATGAGGAATTCCATGCGTATAGTTTATTATTTTCTGCAATATTGTAAAACATGTTTCAAATTATTTTTCATGTGCGTGTGCGAAGTAAAGTTTTTCACTTATGATAATTTAATTTCAGATCATAAATTTTGTAAATAAGTTCAACCGTTAAGCTAATCAAAATGTTACTTTCACTAGTTATCTATGTTGCATAAGATATACGTGTTCACTTTTTTTCCTTTAAATATTCAAGCGACGACTGTGCATATCGTTTCAAATGTAATACACACACATGAAATTTGTATCAATATCGGATATTAATAACTATTTGTCCTTAGCTTTTGACGGATTTGAAAAATGAACAGAACATTATGAACCGTTTGGTATCACTTGTGTTGATGGTGAATTCAATGCTAGAACTGGAACTATTTCAGATGATATTAACTATGTGTACCTAAATATGACGGAGGACGATTTGCAAGATTACAGAAATAATGACGCTCCGCATTTACCCAAATACATTTGCTTTTGAATTTTTACACAAACCCACGGACAAGTATTTATTTCATAATGTTAATCAACAAATCAAGCACACACATAATGAAAATGCTAACAGAAAAGCAACAACGTTTTTCTTTTAAACTCCAAAATACTATTTAAAGTAACGGAAAACGAAATACAAAAGGCAGTTTTTACACAAAATAATAATAATAAATCATGTGGACCTGATGAAATATCAACATAATGGATAAAACGTGGGCTTTATGTCATATCACCTTACCTAAATACACTATAACATAGCATGTTTCACAACGACAAATACCGTGAATGACTGGGGATTGGGCTACATTATACCAATATTGAAGGGGCGATCACAATTAGTACACAATCACAAAGAAATAGCACTCAAAATATATTCGAAAATTCTCTTCATTTGTTTCTCAATATTGTCAGAAAATAATGAAACGATAATACAAAATCAGTTTTAATATTAAAAAGGTAAGACACTTCTGATTGCATTCTAATTACAGGCTATCATATCATAAGTAATTCACATCCGAAAAATAAATATACATGTACATCGCATTTGATGGATTTAATAAATGCTGTTATAAAAAATATTCCCTTCCTATGGAACAACCTAATGAAACATACTATAAGCACTAAAATGATAAACGCCTTAATACGATGTATTCTATTTTAAAATCAGTAGTTCACAATACTAACAAGGTATCGAACATCATATACTCACATCCAGGAGTAAAATATCGCGTCTGTAAAGCATTCTTATTGTTTTTGTGCCTTACCAATAATTTAAACATTATTTCCTCGAATCACAGCGATATATTTTCAAAATATAAATTTAACTAATGTATGATACTTCTGCACGTCGACGATCAGATTTTACTTAAACAATATCACACATCGCTTTCCATGCTAAACTCGAAGTTAACGGCAAAAACGTAGATAATGATATTTAAAAAAAAAGTGGAAGATACACAAATATTGATAAATTTATGTATAGCGAACAACTTGAGGTGGTTTCAACTTTTAAAAATTCAGGAGTTTACATTTTTAAAAACGGAAGCTGGAACAGAACTTAAAATTTCAGTCATCAAGGTCAAATAACTTTTTTTCATGAACAATCAGCATGAATTTAAAACATAAGAAAAATAAAATTATTTGACGGATTTAGTCCAATTCTTAATTATTCGGCTGTTGAGCATGGTGTCAACATAAGTAAAATCAAATCGCTGAAGGCAATGCAGCTGTTCGCTCGTATAATGTTTTAACATTACATTCAAAGGACATAAAGTTCGACCTTTTTAGCGTAGGCAAACCGAACGGCCACGAAAAATGCAAACACCAACGTAATTTACTTTTAATTGTCTACAATTGTCTACAATGGTGTGATTTTGCAAAAACATCAAAGAGGAACTTACATTGATTGACAATCTCTCATAATTATATACAGGATTCACACAAACTCCACTAAGGTTTACAAAGATGAAGCTTAGTTTAAACACGAAATATCTTAAAAATATATTGGACGTATATCCAGACATTTTAATATAGTAAGAAAAAATACGTTTTAAAATAATTACATCAAAAAGAAAGATTTTAATTGTATTTTTATCACTTGTTATATACTCACCGCCTGAAATGTATGGTATTAAGTGCACGTATATCAAACCATACGTTAATGTTCGTAAATAAAAGTTATCACAAATCGTATTTATGCAGTCTGGACAGGAGCTGGGCTGTCCGCTATAAATCATGTCTAATTGTCGTGGTTTCCCCTGACCAGATTTGTGAGATGTGCAGGCTGGGCTATAGCAACGCTGGCATATGACATAAGATCCATTTTCGCATGTTGGTATTAAAAAATCTCCTTTTTGTCAAACTGTGTTATTTATAATAGCAAACTGGTAAATGTTGGTAGCCTATTCAGTTTTTCAAGAACGATTTCCATATAGACTTACCGATTACGGCAACTATTTGTGGTAAGATAATTAAATGATTTCCGTCTTACCATGACACTATACTTTTTCGGTAGTTTTTGTTTCCTCACCTTGAAAGCAAAACTGTATTATCAACGCTTAACGATAGTCCATTAGGTCTTCCCCGGAAGATTTAGTGACCGAGGACCGAGTCAAAATGCGAAGATTGCCATCGATGCGAAAAGCTGGTTTTAATATTAATATATGTATTATTTCAAACACAATAATATCGAAAATGATCAAAACAAACATAAGCGAATATGATTAAATATGAATATGATTAAATTATTGCCGAATATCACGATTTTTCTCAATTAACAGCGTATTACTAATCATTATGAAACATTTATAAAAGAGAATGTATATGCATATAAAAACAAATAATGTTTCTTTATTATTTAGGCCAGAATTTTTTAATGAAATGATTTTTGGACCCGCCGACTCCAATTTTTGACGAAACAAAACAAAATTAAAAATCGCGATTTTGTTCGGATGCCAAAAGGTAGCTTTTAAACACAAAACGCTTGCCGAGTTTTAGAAAAAGTTCAAATTAGTTATAAATCATCATAATAAACCCATACGTATTCGCCCTATCACCGTGTATTAATGTGGGTAATTAAAACTGGGTTTATTATGATGATTTATAACTCATTTGAACTTTTTATAAAACCCGTATACCTCAACTTTTCCGCTCACCGTCGAAATTTTATACTTCTGACAAGAGCACCATAACGGTGATTTTACCATGTACACGTGTGAGCAAGTATGCACCGCTCAACACTGACATTATAGAAATATGAACACCGCTCAACAATGTCCGTGAAAGCACCGCATCTTTATGATTTTTTAGCACCGCTTTATTCTGATATTTTTTCTTTCAGAAGGAAGAGACGTTCAAATTTATGTTTGAACAAACCAAAAAACAAGAAAAGGAGACTTTTTCCTCCTGGTGCCGAAAATTACAATTTTCTTTGAAAATATTTGGTTTTCATTTTTTTTTAATACTTGACGGAAATAACAATAAATGATTCGAACCCTTTACATCTCGTTAAAACGGACCGCGCTGTAATGTTTCATCTATGGAGACATGCACTCACAAACTTCTATAGACAGTCTCGAAAAAGTTTTTTTAATAAGTGTTACCCCTTTGTTTCTGATATAAAGAGTCGAGAGCATCTTTGGTATATATCTTTGGTTTTGGCCACAAACATCAAATTCATATTTCAGTACATTTAACTAATGCAACATCACTTTGTACACTCTATACATAACTAAATGTATTATTTCCTTCGGTTAGTTTTACACCAACATTTGCTTATACCATCCATAATCGTAGCTGGACATCTTTTTTACTGATTATGAATCTGAAATCAATAAATAATAATTATCAATAATGATTGTATTTTACCACAACAATATAGATAAATTGAAACATGAGACTTAAACATGTACCCATCACGTACTGGAAAGCAAGACAATCGATCCCGGTGAACCTTTTTGGTGCAAGCATGCTATCATTTTCAAGATCAATTCTGGGACATGAAACTTATAAATGGAAGATTATCGTAAATAAATTCAGCACACGATGGCTCTTTCTAGCTTATCATTTAAAACCATGTGCAGAAGTAAGCGGTGCCACGAATTTCAGTGACACGGAATATAAATACGGTGTTTATAATCAGTGTTGCGCGGTGCATCGATATTTATGTAAGTGATGCATATTTTCACCAAAAACAATAGGCATTAAACAGATATTTAATAAACAGGTTCGTATGGCATGTTCTTTTTTTTATATACAATGATTTAAGTCTGCCACATCAGGTCTGACACATCGACAATCATCTGAATATTACATTTTTCTCACAAGTACGAATGGTGTCGAGCGCGACACGACTTTTTGTTAACACTATTTCAAAGTCATGCTAAATATTTTACGACTGGTAAATTATTAAATAGACGACATGTTGGTTCAGAAATTCGATGGAGTGCTTCGCAAGTGACAATCATTTTGCAGTGTCTTATAATAAAACATTTTGTCACCCACTTACCTGATATTGCTTCGTTCGCCATGTTTCTTTTCGTCAGAAGGATACGGTGCTCTTGTCAGAAGTATAAAATTTTGACGGTGAGCGGAATAGTTGTAGTAATCGCCCTATCATCGTGTAATACGTGAACATCCTTCATCGTGTACATGTGCTGGAATTTACCAAAAGCTACGCCATCATTGTTTGTTCAAGAACTCTATGTACAACGCTTTCATCAGCAAAGTCTGCTAATTTCCCAATAGTATGCAACCGTCAAATGAAATCCTGAATGGAATCTTTTTGTAAGTAAATATTTTATTATTTCTTTACAATTTTATAAAATTGATAGTATTCAAATGACAAAAAAATATTATGAAAGCAATAAGAAAAGAACAATTCTAATTAAACAGGTGCTCCTAATGCGAAACCAATTTACGCTTTTAAACCTTCCATATTTTACGCACACACACGGTCATATTTTAGAGAATACAATTTTATGTGTTGTTTAATGCAGTTGTAGTGAAGAATTTGTGCATATAAAATGTGTTTTTTCGTTATTTTCAATGGGTACGAAATGGGTACGAAACTTCGGTTTTGTTCCGAACTGGTTCGTACCAAAAGTTCAAAAATCACAAAATCAACAGTTTTTAAAACGATTTCAAGCCATGAATGCCCAAATAAAATAGTCAAGTTTATGGGAGTTATTATCGGATTAACGGCTCCTTTATGAGATTGAACTATCAATTATGTTATCCTGGGATAAACTGTCACGAAGATCGATAATTATAACGATTATTAGGGACGCTATTTCGTTAATCAATACATGTACCATGACAAAAACACATTTGAACTTGTTTCAACAGACATTTGTGAGCATTTATGTTTAACAGTTCCATTATTATAATGTTCTGGCAACGAAATATTTTAGTTAAGATACCAACTATTTCTGAAATCAAAAGTAGGTCTTTCCCTCGATGTACTATATTTCGGATATGTTAAAATTTGGACATATAAAGATAGTGATATTTATGTGTTGATTTGTTGTATATAGTTTGTAAAAATATGTTTTGTGTTATTTCAGACAACAAGAATGGATGGTGGCTATTTTCCTGGGCCTTTCTGTCAAGAAATAGATGTGAAAAATATGCATTTAATTGAACCTGGAAATCGACCACCACAGCTAACAGAAAACCTTTTAACAATAGGTGTTGTTTTAGAATTTGTGAAACTTGATAATAAACAGAAGTTGATGTATATCATGTCCAAATGACCAAAAGTAACTGTTAAACAATTGAATTGAGATGCTTTATTTTCTGATGTTGGATTTATTTTTCCTTTCAGATTATGTATATTTGTGTGATACTAGGTTTTAATAAATAATTCTATCTATCTATCTATACTGTCTAACTCCCCTTGCGGGTATTATTGACAGTTACTTATTGTTATTTATGTATTAACGTACTTCTCAAAGTAATAAAAATATATTCAATGGCCGCAATTATTCATTAATGTCGTAAGGTTCCTTAAATGATTGTCCTTATTCATAAAGTTGGAATTACCGGCGGCTTTCACACCGCGATAAAGTGGCGACAACTTTTTTGGGGTCAGTGAAACCCCTGAAAAGCGTTTTATTATGCTATTTGTATTTGTCTGCGGTATTGATTTTTACTGGACAATAAACTATTAAATGGTTCTTTTAAACCTCAATAGCTTATTAATTGTGTTGTTTGTTGAGATAAAGTATTTTTAATGCAAAATATGGATTCCTTGTGAAATAAAAATACATACAGATGGCAATTTTCAACCAAATGAGACAATTCAAACAAAACAATAAATTCAAATGATAGCAAAATGAAAAAAAAGTTATTTTGTTCCACGCACGAAGTCCGCAAACGTACAGGTACTATGACCACAATGCTCAGCAAAAAATCACCAAAAAGTTTATTATGGACAAGTGAAAAAATTGCATACCTTTTGAACCAGTCAACATAATTTAAACTAATTTAAAAACTGACATCAAGACCTACAGTCTGATTATTGTAATATTGCACATCAACATGTTTGAAAACAATCACTGTGGTTGCTTAGTAAAAAGAACTTCATACCATAACATTTAAAAAATGAGTGCATATTTGGTCACCCATTTTTTTTTTCCGTCCTCCTACCCGACACTTTTAGAAAAACAATCCGAAAATCATTTAATTAAAAATTCTGGCCTTATTGACATAATGAAGTAATAGATCTATTGATCATTTCCTCTCGTTGATCTGATAAGGAATCGGCAGTTATTAAGGTAACCGTTGCCATGCCTCAGTTGCTGTGCTGCGCGCGTGTATGTGCGTATTTTAGAGTTCACAAATCCCGCTGCGTCTTCGCGAATGTATTTTTTTGCTGACCTGCCCCTGCGACCTTTAAGGAAAGTTGTGTTACGCAATGTAAACGTAACATGCAGTGGACTATTTTCATTATGTAAAGTGTACTCTTCCACACCGCGGGCACTTTCTCGGAGTTCGGATAAACCCAGGCACTATTACACTATCACTAGGTATAATTAAACCAATTCAATTGAAACAGAACTAGAACATAAATATTCATCAATCTGGTAGACTTTGCACGTATTGCACATGTATAAAACGTATTTAACGCTAATCATACTTAGAAATAATAGAACAAAGACAATATAAAAATAGCGTCAAGTAGTAGATTCAGACTACTTTAACACAAACTAAAAATTGAATAAGGGCGTTAATGTAAAATAAAAGGAGAAGACAGAAAATGCTTAATACGTTTTTCACCTTTAATAGAAATAAAACCGTTTATAGCCAACGATACCAACATTTAAGATCCTGGTGTCAAACAATCATAAAAGTCGATTTTACTTGTCTAAAACTCGCGAACTTATTTTCATTGACTTAGTATTAGTGCCCACTTGTTAAATATATAATAAAATTATTGCTATATAATGTATTATGTTTATGTGTAAACTTTTGTCTGCTTGAACTGTACTTGTTTTTGCGTTTGTATGTATTTGTTTTATCGTTATCCTAAATTAAATACCATAAAAAATCGTTTATAAACTCAAATAATAGTGCCGATGGTACAAACATATAGTATTCGTTATTTTATTATATTATTCGTCAGTTAAAATGGGACATTACCAATTTATCTATAACAAATTCAATGTTTTATTTAAGTCTCATCCATTTCATGTACATACTAATTACAAATCATTAAAACATACATTAAAACATGAAAATGACCATTCTATGTAAGAATTATAGCAGACTATGAGGAGTTAAATATTGCACAGTTTTTACATACTTGTTCTCTATATACAAATTTAAATTAAAAGTTAGGTTACCATTGCTAATCCATAATTAAAAACTGCCATAAGATATACATGTACTGAAGTAAAATGCTGACACTGCGAAAAGAGGCACTAACGCGCATAATATAAAATGGTTTAAAAAATCGATTATCACCGCTGACCAGGTTGGAAATGAACTGATTAGCAATTGTTACCCACGCTTAGAGAAAAACTAACAAGCCCTGTAAACTAAGAATATAGTGACATTACTTACATTTTAAAACCATATCAGTTAAAAGTTATAACTAAGAAAAAAAAACTGAACGGTGACTCCAGACTGATAGAGACACTTAGCAGAACAGACATCCAGCACATACTTCTTCCGAAGGAATAAGCAACCCTATCCAGTTTCCCATAACAATATGTGGGACTTTATACAGGATTTGGTCTCCTCAGTCTGGGTGTACACCATTTAAGGGTGTTATTTTGCACTACCCAGCATATTACAACTGTGGACATAATAATGAAAAGGATAAAATACTCCAAAATAGGTCTCATTAAAGTTTTAAACCTATTTTGAGTAGATGTATTTTTTCCTTTCATGAAGAATAGAATAGCAGGTTTTGGCTGATAAATTCATAACATTCTCTGTAGTAAATATATATTTCAATTTTTCACAATCTGACATGGAATGATTATCAGGATTTACACCTAAATTATCCATTAGCATTTGCCTTGCATCAACAAACAACGGACAGTGAAAGAGTACATGTTATTCATCCTCGATCTTATCCATTAAATGGAAACAAGTTTTATTACATAGCTCTATATTTTCATTCCGACCGGTCTCTTACCTAAGCGGCGCCTAAACTTAGTTAAAGCACTTCTATAATTGAATGGTATTTTACCGCTAATATATGTTTCAGTACCAAAAATCTACTTTAAATAGTTTATAAGTCCTCAATTTATTACGTCCTATGTCCCTTTGTCCAGATTCTCTATTAACTAAATTTCTCCATTTAACAATTTCCTTTTCTAATAACTAGACTCTATAACATTTATAACATGCTAACATATTACCTAATATCTACAATATCAGACATATTAAGATCATTTAAACACACCTTTAATCTTGTGTACCCATTTCGAACAGATATTGATTTTGTCCATTTATATATTTTCATGTTAATTTTAGATTCATCCATATTCGTATTTCTAAAATGCTGTTTACAAACAGATACTAATTGTTTAACTATTGGTGGTGTCCAGCCCATTTCACCCAAAACAGTCGCATTTGGCGTGTATTTACCAACACCAAGATAGTACCGCATAGCTCTATTCTGAACTGCGTTGATGCATGAATAGGATTTATCTCCCCATATTGACGCATTATAATTAATTATGGGCCATACCATGGAATCAAACAGTTGTGTAAAGGTTGAAAACTGGAAGCCACTAAAAGCTTTACAATTATTAATTACTAAACCCAGTGCTCTAGATACAGACATAGCTACACGTTTTGCTATTTCATGGTAGTCTAAGTACTCATTCAAGATAACACCAAGGTATTTATAACAATGTACAATTTCTAAGTTCATACAAGCAATGTTAAACACATGTTTAGAACACTTTCTGGTCTAAAATGAACAATCTTTGATTTATCACAGTTAACTTACATTTTATTTCGTAAACACCAGGCAGATAAAGAATCTAATCACAGTTGGAGGTCATCAACATTTTCTGCGAGAAGAACTACATCATCAGCAAAAAAGGAGAATACATATTTTGTTATCATCTATGTCAATACAAACTCCAAGTTACTCAAAAAGGATATCAAATCATTTATGTAGAGATTGAAAAGCACGGGGGACAAAGGGCAGCACTGTTTCAAGCCGCATTTGACGTCGAACCATTCTGAATCGAACCCTTTTACCCTCGCACAACATTTCACATCACTGTATAAGGACTTCCCGGCTTGAAGCAGGCGGTCCTGAAGTCCCTCATGCCTTAATTTCTCAAACAAAAGAGCTCTATCAATCGTGTCATATGCTTTCCGATAGTCAATTAATGCTGTGAAAGTTGAAAACTTTTTCAATTTTCTGGTTTCAATTACATTTGTCAAAGCATGGACATGATCAATAGTGCTCTTTCCCTTAATAAAACAGTTTTGTTCATCATTTATAACATTTTATATTAAACACCATTGTGCGATACGATTATTTCATACACTACAATGTGTCTTAAACATAGTAGGGACGAGTGTGATTCCAAGGTAAGACATAGGATCTCTCGGATCTGCCGTTGACGACTTTAGTATAGGCGATATAATGCCTTTTGACCAAGCACTAGGCACTTTACCAGTAATAAAACATCTATTATATAAACTATGTAACATAACTAGAGCTCCATCATTCTTTAACAACTCACTAGGTATTTGATCATAACCAGGAGCTTTTCCAGATTTTGCAGCTAAAATACATTTAAGAACCTCTTCATTATGTATCATTCTATCAAACACAGAGTCTTCATCTATATTGCCATCAGAAGTTGAACAATCAAAAGTATTACTATTGCTATTACTACTATCGGTTGTGTCCTCTGCGTTAAGAAGCATTCTGAAGTCAGAACCCCATTTGTTAAGTACAGCATTGGGGTCATTTCAGAAGAAGCCGTCGGCCAATTTTACCTCAAAGGGAATTTTCTTCAATCGTTCATTTCCTATCCCTATTTTCCCATTAGTTTTCCAAAATGAACCTGACGAAGCATTTACTGTAGATTCCAAATCAAGCTGGGCCTGATAGACAAATTGCCTCTTAGCCCGTTGCACACCACTATCAACAAGTTTTCTATTCTGAGCATAGATATGATTATAATGTGGTTTTTAATTTGGTTTACATTTTAACCATTGTTTTTCTGCTTAACACATGTTTGTCTATAACATCGTTAAGTGATCAGTCCACCAAGGCTTTTTTTACCTAAATTTCTTCCTTGTGGTACCAGAGGAAGACAAAGTAATAACCTTATGATTTAACTTTTGATACATATCACCATGAACAATTTTGACAAACTCATCGTAAGCTTTATTGATATTATCTTGAGACATAACTGAGCTCTCCAGCTGATTAATTATGTGTAAAATCTTATTTCGTACATCAATATCAGACAAAAAAGTTGCATCAACATTGTTTGTATTAAAATTTGTTTTCTCTATTGAAATGAATTTTTTTTCTGTTTAATATCATCATAATTACAATTAACATCAAACAATATATTCCATTTAAGAAGAGAATAATCTGTTAGTGCATTTTTGCCAAGTTGCCCAAAAAAGAGATGCTTTATCCACAACATCAGACACTAAGTACTTCAAACTGCCCAAAACTTTTATGTAGTGACTCATACGGAACAAGGCAATAATCCACAATCGATGCACCCTGTGGACCAATAAATGTGAAGTCATTACTTAAGGAGCTTCTACCATTGAAAATCGCAAATATGACATTGATAAAAAAATTCAGTCAACAAAACTCCATATTGATTCTGAGTGAATTCAACGACATGCCTCTCTGGTAATTGATCGACACCCGGGATGCAATCCCGGAGATCTGCTCGTCCACTGTTGAAATCTTCATACAGGTACGTGATTGACTCAGCATCATGGTATTTACATATTTGTAGCAGTAAATTTTCAAAATATAATGTTGCATCTATTTGTCTTGTAGAATTCTGTGGGGTAAATAACAAACACATACTTTTATGTTACAATACAGATTATTTTTAAAGTTCAACAATACCCACAAAATACCCTCATGTTCAGTATCTAAAATTTCATAACTTAAATCAGATACAAGATCATTTTTTATTAGAAGAGCCACACCACCTGATCCAGTCTTTGCCTTTCTATGCACATTTTTCCTATAATGAAATTAACATGTGAATCCTTCAATGTTTAATGATTCATTATCTTTAAAATGTGCGTCGGGCAATCCTAATAAATCAAAATTACAATATCTTATACAATTTTCTCTTAAAATATAGTTATCAGATTGAGAATCAGAACTAAAAATTTTTGACGTTCCAAAACCCGCATACAGTCTAGGTTTTTCTCTTGTTTCCACCATAATCATTATTTCGAGCGTTCCAATCACGTCTATTTTCCGCGTTTGCACTTCTATCTGATGCTGCACTTCGTGCATTTGAATACCCACACCGCCAGTCTTTATAATCACCCCGCCTGTCTGTATAATCACCCCGTCTGTCTGTGTAATCACCCCTCCTGATGTGGTACGATCACGAGTTTGCCCTAGTTTAAAATTATGATTGAATGGGTATGAATACAGGTATGAATCCCCATTACTACATTAATTTACCCGGGAGTAACGTTCAATAGAGATCAAAGCACTCAGATTTTAACCTTGTCGTGTATTGATCATAAAAACAGTCCCACATTCAGAGTTAACATGCCAATATGTTTTTTTTCACCAATACATTCTTTATCTGAAAAGATTATCTGGTGCAGTTTCGGGGATTTTTGTTGGTGTTAACCGGAGCGTCTACGGAGTATTGCGTCCAATCGAGCAATTTAACATGAAAATAATTATGTAAATACAGAGAGTACTGGAATAATTTTTCATTGAAAGCTATTTTAAGCGATATAGAAAATGTCATTATAGGTTAATTTTGACTTTGTAGAATGTGAAAACGTGTCAAAATGATTCCTTTTTAACAAGACATATTAAAATGTTTCTGGAATAATACAGATTGAGAATCTGTAAGAAATATAGTTTTATAGTATAGTCTGTTTCGAATAACTCGCAATCAGGAGTAAAGATGCGTTTGAATTAAATCACGAATGCGAAAGAAATGTTATACATAACAACAATAGTTGCCTTTACTCCTTACATCTTCCTACGGCATAAATTCCTTCATGCATACATATCACGCCGTTTGAGCATAAAATGACGCCACAATCAAGTCATCAATATGAAGTCATTTTAGTCGATACCGAAGTGAATGTTACATTCCTACACACACGTGACCAATAAAACACTTAAATAGCCTTTTCGTTTAAAGTAAATGTAGGGAAAATTTGTATCACCACATGTTTTGCTTATGTTACATATCTTTGTAAAGAAACGACACTTGAGAAACAATTTTGATTTAGCGCATTTATGAACGTTAATTTAGGTTTCAATGTCAACCGGGGTTCAATATCCCGGAAATATTCAGAGCTGTGTAACACAACATAAGCTTCTTAACAAAATTTATTGCTAAATAACCGACACTTATTAACTTATAAACAAAAGGCCTGTTATTACATCGAGTAACACATACTTTGTAAAATGTATCGTAAAATGATTATATTAAAGGCTTATTAAAATGTAACCATATATCAGACGTAACTAAATATCAAAGGCTTTCTCTACAACAAACATGCACTCCTAATTAGTTTATTATGACATAATAATCAAAAGGTCGCAGACAATAATCCGACTCTTCTTTAAAATTTACTTCATTGAAACGCATACTATATTTACTTCATTGAAACGCATACTCTAAGTTGGAGTCCGAAGAAACCTTATGGTCAGATAACAAATGCTATTTAAGAAATAATTGTCCTTATCTTGTTGATTGTCGGTAAATAAACAATATACAAATTTTAAATGTACATGAATTAAGAAACAAGGATTAGGGCGGACTAGTTTCATACAAGCGAATATGATGAAATCATACTTGAGCTTCATGCTAGAAAAAAAGGCTTAATGGATGTGCGTTAAGTGTGGTCACAGATACCCTGTGCAGACCGCACCGGCTAATTAAGGGCTAAGACCCTTTCCGCATAAACTGGATTTTATTCGAGACTGCGCATACTAATATTGGACCACATTTTACGGACATGCATTAAGCCCAGTTGTTTTATTGACCATAAATCGTTTTACACTTGACATAATTTGACTCATGTTTAACCATTGAAGTTACAGCTATATTTGACAATGATGTACCCATACGCCAGACATGTGTTTTTGTTCTCGGTTTGTGTTTGTTTATATAGAGATCAGCACCCATTTTTTAATTATATTCACGATTATTGCCTTGACATCGAACGTCTGAATTAGTTTATATAAAAAGATATATACATTTGTTTGTCAGTTTTGTTAATATGAAAACTTAAGCAGTTCGACTTAATGTTAAGACATTACCATTCGTGTTCCAGGTAAGTAATAATTAAATTATGTTTACATTGGACACATGTTTTTTTTGCATGTGCAACTACCACCTGCTATGCTTGCGAATTGTTTTTTTAAGTGATATGTAGAACAAAACCCAACTTACTCATGCGCAATGGTAGAGCTTCCGTGAACATTAGAAGGCATAGCTTTCATACCGTCACTGCAATATGTTTTATTGCGAATTTTTTGTGCAACGTTACCGACGCACACACCAAAGCAATGTGCGTGTACATGTACGTATTTATGTATCTGCATCCTGTTTTGTTGCGCAATTTTTAATTTGTTTTTCTGCAACGTTACCGACGCGCTCAGCAAAGCAATGTGCGTAAACATTTATATAGGTCTGTACTTAGATTTTCAACCGTTTTGTTTGAGCATGACGTATATTTATGCAAAAGCACCATATCAAAATGTTGATATACAATGAACTCAGAATAGTTGAAAAAAAAACAACACACTAACATAAAGGTCAAGGTTTAATTACCCTCACAAAACATTAACGGAGTATACAATAATTATATTCGACTAGCTCTATTGAGGTTTTAAATTACAGTCACACGCGTTAAAATACTAAACATATGAATCTATGACGTCACAAACTTCGTTGTATTGTGGCTAAGGTAGCTGAATTGCAAAACAAGTCAGTTCTTTGAAACAGAACAAAAGATTTTTGTTAACGAAACGATCCCATGTATTATTAATTGATACCTACTCGTATGTTACATTGTTCAGCAGTATAATTAACAGACAAGGTACGAGCACGATTTTGACCTATTTCAAAACTATTGTTCAATGGATATTAATATTGGTACCGATCTTATAATTGCATTAATTTATCGCGAGTAACGTTCAATGGAGATCTAAGCACTCAGATTGTAACATTGTTGTTTATTGTTTACAAAAAACGCCCCATATTCAGAGCAGATATGTTAGGTTTCACAATTAAAGTTTAAATCTTGAAAGTTATATCCACCCCCGGAAACCCGATATGCTGTGAGAAGTCGGATGTGCTAGGAGAAGTTGCCGATAGATTTCGATGAATTTCGGTAGGGTAAGTAAAGCCAGTTCTATAATTGTTTAAAGGCATTTTTGAATTAAAATATATTTAAGTGTATGCAAAGGAGGTATTACCATGTATGTAAAAATACACAAATAAGCTGGAAATTAACTAAGCTTCAGAACGGATATAATTATAAACCTCAAAGTTCAATGAAAATGATCTACAATGCATCAGAGTGGGCACATATCAGCTGTAATAGTGAGCTTTTAAGTTTATAAATGAACTGCGCTAATGTCATATCTCGACATCTTTGTACAGCACCATGTCATATCATTTTTTCATCAACATGTTGAATGTCGAATTTTTCCACCAATACGATTTTTTAAAGAAACCCTTGCGGATTTGTTACTCGGGGACATTGGTTAAAATAATTGTCGGTGCAAAAAGTTTTTCACTGGCATACCTTTAAAGAAATTTGTAAATAAAGTGCTAAATATTGGACAAATCCCTGCATCGTCGACTTTCAATAGCCATATTTCAATTAATCCTGAATATAAATAAACAGGATTTTTCTAACATACATGGTAATACCTGCTTTGCATACACCAAAATATATTTTAATTCAAAAATGCCTTTAAACAATTATAGAACTGGATTTACTTACCCTACCGAAATTCATCGAAATCAAACGGCAACTTCTCCTAGCACATCCAACTTATCACAGCATATCGCCTCGGGGGGTGTATCTGGTGGTGCAAGAAGAACAAATGTAAAAGATAACAACCATTCGGTCGATAGTATGTTTTCGCATGCTGCGCGATCCTAATGAAGTACATATTTAAGATTTCTAATTTGTACTTAACAAAAGCGTCGTTTGATGGGAAAATTGTGAACATATATTTTTCGATTGACTTAGTTCAAAAGAGTTCAAAAGTTTAACATAAAAGGAGTGGTTTCTTATTGAGCAGAGACAATATCAATCTTTAAAGTTTGACTATCGGAATGGTGTCAATTATCACACATTATATTATTTGGCTATTGTGCAAGAGGTATCATGTTTCCCAGCTGTCCGCTTTAATGAGAGGTTAAACGGCCTTCAAGGAACTGTCACACGTCAGCGATTGTTCGGCGAATGAACAAATAACCAAAATATTTTCTCTCCACTGATTCGCCGTAAAATAGTGCTCCAATAAGATACTAGCATTGATTTAAACTTCCCAAAATAATCCGAGCTATTGAATAAACGCTTCGGAATCGCCCTTTATCGCTACTTCTTTTGGCATTCGTCACGCGCATCACAATCGGTACATGTTTCCCAATTGTCGGCGGTTTCTAACTAAGCTTCTAAGAAGCAGAGACGTGCCGACGAGCTAGCGATACCAAACAACATAACGTAGCGGTCGAGTGCATACTGCTGAAGCTCCATTAAAGGTACCGTCAACTACGAAGACGAAGACAAGAAAAGTTGTAAAATACCGTATTTTTTTACAATTATTAGTTTATATTGATTAAAATATCACGACTGGTATATTACATTACTTGAAAAATGTTCAGTATATTCGGTAATAAAATTTCGCGATGTGAAATCGAAAGTACATCGCAAAAATATGTGACATAACGATATACACACTATAAATAACGCAAGTAGATTGATCATTTTATATATAAAATATATAAAATTCACTACGCATGCACAATTTGTATTCCTGGGTTTACTACGTGACGATGATGATCAATGTACTGGCATTATCTAGAAGTTACCTGGTACCGGTACCCAGTAAAATTTATTATCCCCACGCTTTTTGAAAAGCGTGGGGATATTGGGGTTATCTCCGCCGTCTGTCCGTCTGTCTGTCCGTCTGTCCGTCCGTCCTGGCCACTATTTCCTGCTACACTATAAGCACTAGAACCTTGAAATTTACACACATAGTAGCTTTGAACATATGTGCGACCCTGCACTTTTTGGAATTTTGATCTGACCCCTGGGTCAAAAGTTATGGGGGTTAGGATGGGGCCAGGTCAGAGATTTTCACTCATTTTTGTATGTTATTTTACATAAACTTCTTCATTTCTACACCGATTTACTTCAAATTGATACTGAACATCTCGTATGACAATACGGTCAATCTCAACTATGCATGGCCCCATTACAAACCCTGGGGCGCCCCGCCCACATAGACCACGCCCACCGAAAATTGCCTTTTACTGTAACTTCTTCATTTCTACACCGATTTACTTCAAATTGATACTGAATATCTCTTATGACAATACGGTCAATCTTAACTATGTATGGCCCCATTACCAACCCTGGGGCGCCCCCGGACACATAGACCACGCCCACCCAAAATTGCCTTTTACTATAACTTCTTCATTTCTACACCGATTTACTTCAAATTGATACAGAACCGTCAATCTCAACTATGCATGGCCCCATTACCAACCCTATGGCGCCATAGCCCACATAGACCACGCCCACCCAACATTGCCTTTTACTATAAATTCTTCATTTTTACACCGATGTACTTCAAATTGATACTGAACATATCTTATGACAATACGGTCAATCTAAACAATGCATGGCCCCATTATCAACCCTGGGGCGCCCCCTGGGTCAAACATGCGGCGTGGGGATACGCGTCGGCCTCTGCCGCGCCATTTCTAGTTACCGAATATACTGAAAATATGAAAAGTTAACAACTTTTTTCAAGTAATGTAATATACCAGTCTTGATATTTTAATCAATATAAACTAATAATTGTAAAAAAACGGTATTTTACAATTTTTCTATTCTTCGTCTTCGTGGTTGACGGCACTTTTAAAGCTATGGTACCCCCAATATGTTCAAAATGAATAAAGTGCAACTTTTGTTAACTTAAGAAATTTTACATTCCGTCAATTTAAAAACATACTAATGATACATGACTAATTACCACATACTTGGAAAGACTAATTATATTGATTATATTTCAAGTGTAATGTTATGAGTTTACGGTTTGATTATATTCACTTAAATGTTTGGTGAAAAAATCCGCACCACGTGTGAGTCTTGGGCGGCCTTAAAAAGATTTAAACCCCACATGCTCTGCCTTGTATTGACCGTTTAAAAGGGGCGACCCCAGTTTAAATAAATTCGTTTTTGGTTTTGTCACGTTGTTATGCCCTGTTTTTAAATGTATGGAAATTGGTCACTTGTCTAAAATAAAGGGCCTAATAGTGATAATTAGGATTATCTCCTGCTGATGCAACTTGATTTGAAATTTGTATTTGATATTTTCCCATTATTCTTTTTGTTCCTTCACCATTTATCATTAAGGTCAAGTTATACTCGTATAATTATAGATGATTGTATTTTGCATCCTGCTCCGTATTATTTCCAATTGTGATATGTTAACTCTGCCAAGCTAAAATAAGATTACGAAAAACAAGGACGGACCGTGACGTATTAAATAGAAATTTATGCAAAAAGTACCAACAAGTGAGGATTTCTACAAACTGTTGGTGGCATTTATGGGAGCATGTCGCATGGAAAGCCACGCCAATGTTTGGCTCAGTGTACCCTAATTACAACGTGTCTCTACAGTATTGTTTCAAAATAGTTTCATTACAGTTTAAACGGGTTTTCATTATAATTATATATAATTATGTTTAAACACAAAATATATTCACCTTTTTTAAGTAGATATGGATGTAGTGAAGTTATTTTGATAAAATCGTATGGACAAATCGATTTAATATGCAAAATAAATATATTTTTAAAAACATTTCTCGCATATGTTTTTAATGAAAAGTACAATCCTGTAATCGGTAATACACATGCGCAAAGCGGAACATTCAAGGACGTGTCATGATGATGATGTTATGGAAAGTGTGATAAAGGCAATTCTTTGATTATGATTAAGAGGATAATGATAATGCAGGTGACGAAGACACAAAAGAAGAAGAGAATAACACGGGTTGGTATTTGCAGTCTGTGTATCATCAATTTGGTCAACGAATCGTCGCCATTTTGGAATACATTTTGTAGATTTTTTGACATTTTATTTAAAATGTTTTATGAAGCACACCACTAAATCTACAACTCTTTATGTCCAGGAAACTAATGAGACTATTTTAAGAGCAGGTTATATGGTGCATTACACATTTCAAAAACACATAATATCAAAGAAATAACAAAAACAAAAACTTTTTCTTCAAGTTAGCTGCGATTTGTTGACAAATTTGATGTTAAACTACAGCGCGATTAGTCACCAAGATTGTTGTTATTTCAGCTAGAACACAGCCGCTAACGCATTTAGTAATTGAACAAAGAAGTCGATCCGACACCTAAGCGCACTGCAGTACTATTTATCAATTTACGTCATAGTTAACATTCTCTGAAACGCCAAGATTAATAATTTACAAATTAACAGTTCCTATGTGTTTGCGAACCATTACGATAACAAGATGTGTTTGTGTCTGGAATCATACAGATTTAGAATATGTAAGAAATATAGTTTTATATCACAGTCTGTTTTCGAATAACTAACAATCAGGAGTATTGATACGTTTAAATAAATCACGAATGCGAAAGAAATGTTACACATAACAACAATAGTTGTCTTTACTCCTTACATCTTTCTACAGCATAAATTCCTCCATGCATACCTATCACACCGTCTGAACATAAAAAAGACGCCACATTCAAGTCATCAATATGAAGTCATTTTAGTCGTTACCGAAGTGAGTGTTATATTCCAACACACACGTGACCAAAACAACACTTAAATAGCATTTTCGTTTTAAGTAAATATAGGAATAAATTGTATCACCACATATTTTGCTTATGTAACATATCTTTGTAAAGAAACGACACTTGTGAAACTATTTTGATTTAGCGCATTTATGAACGTTAATTTAGGTTTCAATGTCAACCCAGGTTTAATCTCCCGGAATTCTTCAGAGCTGTGTAACACACCATAATCTTTATAAGAAAAAATATTGCTTAATAACCCACACGTATTAACAAATAGCCTGTTATTATATCGAGTAACACATACTTGGTAAAATGTATCGTAAAATGATTACATACAAGGCTTATTTAAATGTAACCATATATCAGACGTAACTAAATATTAAAGGCTTTCTCTACAACAAACATGCACTCCTAATTACTTTATTATGACAATATAATCAAAAGGTCGCAGACAATGATCTGACTCGTCTTTAAAATTTACTTCATTGAAACGCATAATATATTTACTTCATTGAAACGCATAATCTAAGTTGGAGTCCGAAGAAACCTTTTGGTCAGACAACCAATGCTATTTAAGAAATAATGACCTTATCTTGTTGTTTGTCGGTAAATAAACAATATACGAACTTTTAATGTACATGAATTAAGAAACGAGGATTCGGGCGGACGAGCTTCATACAAGCGAATATGATGAAATTATACTGGAGCTTCATTCTAGAAAAAAGAGGCTTAATGGATGTTCGTTAAGTATGGTCAGAGATACCCTGTGCAGACCTTGCCGGCTAATTGAGGGTTTAGGCCTTTTTCACATAAACTGGATTTTTCTTGAGACTGCACAGGCTAATCTGGGACCACATTTTACGCACATGCATTAGGCCCGTTTGTTATTTTGACCGATAAATCGTTTAATATTTTACATAATTTGACTCATTTTTTACAATTGAAATTACAGCTACATTTGACAATGATGAACGCATACACCAGACATGTTTTTTTGTTCTCGGTTGTTGTTTGTTTATACAGAGATCAGCACCCATTTTATCATAATATGCACTATTATTGCCTTGACATCGAACGTCTGAATTAGTTTACGTAAACATAATATATACATTTGTTTGTCAGTTTTGTTAATGTGAAAACTTAAGCAGTTCGACTTAATGATAAGACATTACCATTCGTGTTCCAGTTAAGTAATAATTAAATTATGTTTACATTGGTCACATTGTTTTTTGCATGTACAGCTACCACCTGCTATGCTTGCGAATTGTTGTTTAAAGTGATAAGTAGAACAAAACCCAACTTACTCCTGCGCAATTTTTGAGCTTCCGTGAACATTAGAAGGCATAGCTTGCAAACCGTCACTGCAATATGTTTTATTGCGAACTATTTTTTTGCAACGTTACCGACGCACACACCAAAGCAATGTGCGTGTACATTTACTTATTTATGTATTCAAATTTTCAACCGATTTATATAGACTATAGTAGCTTTATACAAATCAGGATTGAAAAATGTGGGTATAAAATGAACATAAAACATTTGAAAATAAATCGCATTGCTTAAAGATAAAGTTTAAATTACCCCTCACCCTGTATTAAGTGAGAAAAAAAAGTTAAAATCGACTATGGCTATTGACGTTTGAAATTCTTTTCAAAAGCGTTATTAGAAACCAGTCATATGAATCTATTACGTCAAAAGCTTCGTTGTGTTAAGGCAGCTGAACATACCATACAATTTTTAAAATATAAATGAATGAGTATGAATGCAGGTACCCGACTTAATAATTGCATTAATTTATCCGGGACTAACGTTCAAATGAACTCGAAGCTCGCAAGTGTTTATTGATTACATAAACAGTATCACATTCAGATCAAAACATGCCTATATGGATCGTTTCCGAGATAAATTCGGTATCTAAAATGAACCAAGTATAATATAGTGCAGTTTAAACGAATTGTTAAATAGATTAAAGATGATGAATTTTGTAAAATTATGAACTTGTTTGCTTTGAAACGCATATTTTTCGAAAGGTGAATATTGATAATGGTTATTGTTAGCAGACCTGAAGTCATCTTAAAAAGAGTGTCCATTGGCTTATAATGTTACCTGTATGAACATCTGTATGTTGACATCTAGCTGATTATCATCTTGTTGTTGAATAATGCCGAAGTAATGGAATCTCTCGGTATCCGGAGATAATCGTCAAAGCGCGTGATTTAAAATGAAAATTATTTCAAACAGAATAGACTTGAAGCTTTTCAAAGCTTTTTTCGCTTAAAAAATAATTAATTATTGCTATTACCGATTTAAAATATTTACAATATGTATATCTTAAATAAGACATATCAATACATTTCTGAAAGGATAAATTTAAGAAATAGATGTTTACTCATAGTCTAGGGTTCAATAACTCACAGTAAAGAGTCTAGATACGAAAAAAATAAATCACGCAAATGCAATGTATGATCAATAGTTCTCTATACTCCGAGCATCTTTCAACAACGTGGACTCGTTCGCGCATACCGAATTTGTCATCTATGAACAACACAACTATATGTCGTCAATATTCACATATACAAATGAAGCAAATTCGATCAGATTAATTTCTAAAAACAAAGAGGCTTTATGAAGTCATTTTAGTTAACAACTTTGTGAATAATACATGCTAGCACACTTATGT
Organism: Dreissena polymorpha; assembly: GCF_020536995.1. Lineage (NCBI taxonomy): Eukaryota > Metazoa > Mollusca > Bivalvia > Myida > Dreissenidae > Dreissena > Dreissena polymorpha. Next base: position 15,405,701 of record NC_068360.1, read on the forward strand.
AAAGTAAAACAGTTAAATAAGGTGTTTTTTCTGTGTCCATATTGTTATACAATGTATTACCATATATTATCAAAATGATACATAACTGTCACCGTTATGATTTAAAGCATTTATGCACGTTCATTTCATAGTTAAATAACCCGGAATGTGTCAGTACAATAAAAACATTATCCTTGTTCAAAATAGTTATTGCAGAAATAACCCACGCTTGTAAACAACCGGCGTGTTTCTATATATGGTAAACAAAATATTGGGAAAATGAATTATCAAATGTTCTGATAAATGTCGGGCCGAACGTGTCTTCGGCTCTGCGGCACAACATCGAGCGAAAGTTCTTGGACCGATAATGCTATGCCAAAGTTCTTGGACCGATAATGCTATGCCAAAGTTCTTGGACCGATAATGCTATGCCAAAGCTTGGACCGATAATGCTATGCCAAAGTTCTTGGACCAATAATGCTTTGCCAAAGTTCTTGGACCGATAATGCTATGCCAAAGTTCTTGGACCGATAATGCTATGCCAGGACGATGTGACCTGGTGGAGTTGAATAATCTCTTGATATACCGTGTATATGCTAACATAGTGTCACATTTTACCAGCTTGTAACAATTCTTGTGATGAGTGGTTACCGATTTAGTGGCTTATTCTTAATGCTATCTGTCGTCATTGGGAGATCTATTAACAATACGAACGATGTAGCACAACTGATTAAGACATCAATCAAGCGGTCGATAGCATGTGTTCGCATGTTTCGCATATCTGATATCGATAAAACTCCAATGTACCTATTGAACCTCCCAAAAGCGTCGTTCAATGCGTTACATATGGACATATATTGTCTGATTAACTTTATTCGATATTTTCCAATAGTTCAAAATATCAGGAGCGGATATATATGCTATCGGAATGGTGGTAGGTATCAGATCTGAATTTGATTGGTTTTTAGACAAGAGGTATCATGTTTCCCTATATGTTCGCTTGAATGAAAGTTTAAGCTTTCTAAAGGCACTATACTTCAACGAATGGCCATTAACCTATTTCGTGCTCCAATTGTTATGCGTTCGTATATATTGATTGTTAGTCCGTTTCAATCCACTGCCTTAATCAGCTACTCAAAGCAATTGTCAACATTATTTAGGACTGGACACAATAATGCGAGTGATAAAATAAACGCATGTGCATCGCCCTTAAAGCTTTTCATTTGCTACACACCTTTTTCACATTCGCCGCGCGTTTCACAATAGGTGCCTGTTTCCCAAAATTCGGCGGTTCCCTTAATAAACTTTAAAGGCACGGATGCGTGCCGACGAGGTAGCGATGACAAACAAAATAAATAACGTAGATTTTGAAGTGATTCATTCCTTTTTTCATGTATATGCACAGCTAATCGTTTATTCTTGTGATAGCAAACAACGAACAATGTGTGTTGGAATTAAGCAAAGTTATTTTTTTCTGATATACGACACTGATATACGATTAGCTAGTACTTAACCTTAAAGGCTTATTAAAATGTAACACAATATCGGATAGAAAATTTTAATACAATGGTACACACGCATTCCTAGAAAAGCAATAATATCTGTAAATTAAAGGGTTGCAGATAATGATCTTACCCGTATTTAACATGTACTTTATTAAAACACATACTCTATATTGGAATCCGATGAAACGCCGCGTGCCAATAATAGATGCTATTCAAGAAATAACTGTCTAGGTCTGGATTTTCGCTACAAAGAGACTTCATTTTCAAGAAAAACAACAGCATTAAAGCGGAGAGTATCGTTCATAATCATCATGTGCACATTAACTTTACACATATTCATAAAGTCCAGTTTTCCCAGGGCGAGCCATACTTGTTTATTGACCAATAAATTCAATAAAATGTACATCGTGCACAATTGAACTTATGTTGTCTATGGAAATAATATTTGACAATGCTGTGCCCAGAAACAGGACATCTATTGGATTTGATCGGTATTTTGGTACATATTGCGATCATCAATCATATTAAATATTATTGACTCATACTTGAATGCTTGAATATCTGAAATGTGTTTGCCAGTAACATAAATGTGAAAACTGAAGCAATTGGACTTAACCAAAACGAATATAAGTTCTATGTACATGTTAAGACATAATCGGTTATTTTCCAGCTTGTTTTATTCATGTAACGACGACCTGGAGTACTTGTGTTTTTGTTGTTGAAGTTCATATGTAGAACACAAACCAAACCTTTTTCTTCCGTAAAAATTATTACGCAACCTTCCCACGCTTGCGTACTGTAACTGCATCCTGTTTTGTTGCGCATTATTTAATTTGTTTTTCTGCAACGTTACCGACGCGCTAAGCAAAGTAATGTGCGTAAACATGTATATATGTATGTACTTAGATCGTAAGCCGTTTTGTTTCAGCCTGACATACATTTATGCAAAAACAGCATTTTAAAAATGTTGGTAAACAATGAACACAAAACATTAACGGAGTACACAATAATTATATTCGACTAGCTATATTGAGGTTTTAAATTACATTCACACGCGTTAAAAGACTAACCATGTGAATCTATGACATGACAAACTTCGTTGTATTGTAGCTGAATTGTAAAACAAGTCAGTTCTTTGAAACAGAACAAAAGCTTTTTGTTAACGAAACGATCCCATGTTTTAATAATTGATACCAACTCGTATGTTACATTGTTCAGCAGTACAATTAACAGACAAGGTACAAGAGTTTGATTTTGACCTATTTCAAAACTATTGTTGAATGGATATTAATACATTATAATTGCATTTATTAACGTTCAAGGGAGATCTAAGCACTCATAGTTTAAACTTGTTGTTTATTGATTACAAAAAAATGTTCCGTATTCGGAGCAGACCATGGCAATATGTTAGGTTTCATAGTTAAATTTTAAATCTGAAAAGTTATGTCTGGTGGTGCAATCGAACAAATGTAAAAGATAAAAACCATTCGGTCGATAGTATGTGTTAGCATTATGTGCGTTCCTATTGAAGTACATATTAACAAATTTCTATTTTGTACTTATCAAAAGCGTCGTCAGATGTGAAAATTGTGAAAATATACTTTTCGATTGATTAAATTCAAAAGGGTTCAAGAGTTAAACATAAAACGAGTGGTTGCTTATTAAAAAGAGACTATCAGAATGTGTCAATTATCACATATTATATTATTAGGCTTTTGTGCCAGAGGTAATATGTTTCCCTAGCTGTCCGCTTTGATGAGAGGTTAAACAGCCTTCAAGGAACTGTAACACTTAAGCGATTCTTCGGTGAATGAAAACATAACCAAACTATTGTCTCGCCACATATTCGCCGTAAAATGGTGATCCAATAAGATACAAGAAAGGCACTCAATGAAGTTACATGGAACGATTTTTTTCTACTGGAAATATTAATATATTGGCCGATTATTTTAAACAAAATAGAAAAAGATACTGGTATAACCATTATCTATGATTGTGTGTAATAACCCCCAAAATAACCATTATCTATAATGTTGTGTTATAACCCCCAAATAACCATTATCTATGATTTTGTGTTGTAACCCCCAAATAGTTCATAGTTCATTTTATTTACATTGGTTTCCTTTTTTTTACTGGCATCCGTGTGTAGTTTTCATTAATGGAACAGAACTGTGTAGTTTTTAAAAAATCTGCTTCATCTTGTAAGCGTAATTTCATATTTTTCTTAACTTCAAGGGGAGATGATTCTGAACTTATTGTTACGTTGCTCATTTACGATAGGGGTTGAGTACTCATTGATATGAAAACACTGTAAAAGTTTTAATGTGTTTACGAACCCCACCCCCACCCTATCACACATATATTTCATGGGCATAATAAAAACAAAAAATGGTTACAATAAAACAGCATATTTATTTAAACTAAAATGTCTACATCAAAACAAAAGGTTACCATAGAACACACATAAAATAATTTGATTCTACTGGGGCTCGGACGGCCTCTCACATGTGAAGCGAGCGTGTAACCACCACACTACGGAACCGCTTGAAAAATCACCTTCAAACTAAGATATTAATTAGCTATTAATAGTCGGTTTAAATGTAAACCCGGAAGTTTAAACGCTGGATAGTGAGCGAGGTTAAAAGTCCAAACCAAAGGGTCCATACCACTGGCAAGATACGGGTCAGGCCTGCGGTCTTCTATATGTGGTTCTTAAAAATAAACCTGTAGGAGGACTAGATAGTAATGAGACTGGGGTGCTGTGATGGTGCTCCTCATTGATAAGCGGCTGCTTCATGTATCAAGACTCATTATTACAATTAATAATACGTGTCGCGCTTCGCGCTCGATAGCGCCTTTATTAGTAACTAGGTGGTTGCTAGGATAGTGGAACAAAGAAGGTTTTAATGTGTTTACGACCCCCCCCACCCTCTCACACATATATTTCATGTGCATAATAAAAACAAAAAATGGTTACAATAAAACAGCATATTTATTTAAACTAAAATGTCTACATCAAAACAAAAAGTTTACATAGAACACAAATAAAATAATTTGATTCTACTGGGGCTCGAACCTTGGACCTCTCACATGTGTAGCCAGTGTGTAACCACTACACTACGGGACCGCTTGAAAAATCACCTTCTAACTAAGGTATTAAGATAGTGTGAGCCTAATGGGTACTTTTCCAGAAACACTCTTTGTTATTATTTCCACATAGTAAATTGTTTATCACAACTAATTGCTAAATTTTAAAACTTTTTACCAGCCGGTTAACTATTTATACTTGGTTGAATACATCTACTCCTTGACTTGGTTTGGCGTTTTCTATGGATTTACCCTATATCCAAAATATATAGGTTTTTGTAATGGGATATACATATATTTTGACAATTAACTAAAAAAACGTACTCGACTGGATTTTGTTAGTAGATACAGAATTAAAAAAGTGTCATTAAAAGAGAATTGTGCCTTTGATGTCCAATAATATATGCACTTATCTGGATAAACTGGCAAAAAACGACAACAAATGGTTCAGTGACAAGAAACTTTAATTACGTTTTATGTCACTTGTAGTGTGATGAAATGCATATATTGTACATATTTATTTAACACAACATATTTTCTACACACTGAATGAATTTCAGGAAGTTTTACCGTTCCTATTTCAAGAAATTTTACTTTGAGTATGCCTACCCAAATTCATTTTCACGCAATAAATTTAAGTATAAATTTGTATATCACTTCTTTTGGGGGTTTTCTAGTTGTTTATTAAAAGCTACAGTTATAAACCATGACATGTGAAGAAATTTAGCTAACTTTAATTTATATTGATATAATAATACATTAACAAGAGCACCGCATAACGGGTGCCATGCTCGGCTGTGATCAAAATACGAACCAAAATCTGAAAACTATTTTTGTAATCAAAATATCTGATAGTTCTATCGAATATGGTCAATGAGTAACGTCCACATCTCATCATGCCAATTTTCATTGCCGCAGCCGATGGCTTGAGCAAAATTTTATTTTCGCAGCCGATTTCATGACCATCTAATAAATAACCACGGCCGTTGTTTTGAGCCGTTTTTCCAACCCCGCTCGAATTTAAATGTTGATAAAAATGTTGTGTGTTCATGTTAGATGCTGTAATTTGGAATAACCGAAGAGAAATGATTAAATATTTAAATAAAATGTTGTTCATATTTATATTTGGTCTAAATCCTGTGTAATTAGAGTTTGACAGAGGGAGTGGTGAATTTTGTTTGATTTTTGACCACATTCTAACGTATTTCTTTAAAAGTAAGCAGCTAGGAAGGTAAGGATTACGTTCACAAAGTCATTCTTACTTCGGCTCTGACAGAACACACACAAATCTACTCAATTCAATACGTAAAATATAAAGAATAGGGAAATACTTACACTCCGCATGTATTCACTTCCGCAGCCGATGGATGAACCGCAGACGATGCGTTAATCGATTGAACGGTGTGATTTAGTATCAGTTTAATGCTATTGCGTGATTTTGACTGGCCGCGTGTCATTTGAAAGCCATATTATCTCGTTACGTCACTTTTTGTCACTGAAAAACTGTCCGATTTTAGGGACCACCTCAGATAAAATATTTTTTGCGTTTGTGACTTTCGGTAGTCCTTCATTGTTTTTAGCAATGAAAGTATCCCTAAAGTCATTTTCACTGGAACTAGAAAATATAGCTTTCAAATGACACAAGGCCAGTCCATATCCCGCAATGTTTTCAGCTGTCGGTCGCTTTATAGTTCCTCTATGCAACAGCACGTCTAACAATCTATGAGAAACGTGAAGAAACGTATAATATGTGTGTCGCGCCCTCGGCAAACTCGATATAGCTGTAGCAGTTGTATAGTACTACATGTGCGTGCGTGTGTTCAATCGAGCTTGACCGGACTAGTAAATTGTCATTCATCATGAAATTTAAAAATAAATTACCACAAGTGTTCACAATATACAATACAGGATAATGTTGTATATATGGAAAGTCATACTAAGCTACTATGCGTTAATACTGAATGAAAACGCAAATAATATGACGTCATTTTCATTGTATATATTTCAGACTGAAACGAAAGAGAAAATAAACAAACGGAACTTAGTGCCCCAGATATAATAATGCTTTCGTGTGATTTTTTGAAAATATATGTTGATTACATGTTTCAAAATCAATTTAGCCAGCCACCTTCGTTTACTTGTTTTAGATCATTTCACATGAAGACCACGAGGTCGTCTATCCGCAGACCAAACTTCTGCCTCCTGAAGAACTGCACGATCAGTCTGAGAGCGCAACCTTTAATGTCTAGTTTAATACGCTTTTTCAGGTCAGGGTCAAGACATGTTTCATACGTTTTAACTGGCGTTTAAACAGAGTGGTCAGGGCTGAGTGACGAGAAATAACCGACCCATTCATTCAACAATCTAAAATAAAGAAATTCTTTAAATGTTAACCATATCAGCAGAATCCAATATATTCTTTAAACGTACTATACTTAAGTTCATTAGTATCGGCTATTATCCGGTGCCTACTTCATGCATTATCCGGTGCCAATAATCGACACATAAAATACATGTTTTTTCTACAAACTAAACCGTCACTCATCATGGCAATGATTTCACAATAATTATGCTGCCGTTTTCATCAGAAATTTGAATTTCGTTGTTAATGTGGACCAATATCTGCATTTTACTTCCGTTTCCACAGGTTTTATTAATAAACTGATGGACAATATAGGTTCCCACTGCATATTGACGTTTTTGTTACTGAGCACGAGTATACACTTTACTGAATGAATGTCTTAGTCGTTCCGTGGAATATGGGTTTGATGAAAAATGTTAACTTGAAAAAGAGAATATTAAAATAAAAGAACACACTTACCTCAAAACAGTCAATATATTTCTGATATGATCTGGTGCCGTTTCGGGTATTACCCGGAAACGTTCAAATGTTTCCGATATTATCCGTATTGGTTAGGCACCGTGTAATTAGATACAGGTGACAAACGATTCTGAAAGCTCTCCAGTAGTAAATTCCAACATTATTGTCAACCTTCATGTAGCTGTCTTTAAGTTTGTAAATTCATTCATGCGTTTCAATTAAGGAAAACCTTCTATCTCAAATTTGAGAAGGGAATGAACATTTATGTTCGAAGTTTCCATTACTTCGATATATCCGTCTTCGGCATAGCGAGAGTCAAGTGTACTCTACGTGATGTGGAGACATATTGCGTGTAAATGACTTGTTTCAATAATGTCAAAGTATGAATTATTTAAAACGAAATCCACTCACCCATCCCATTTTATTTCAAAATACGAATGAAAATCTTAAAACTGTTTTTGTGATCAAAATATCTGATAGTTCTATCAAATAAGGTCAATGAGTAAGGTCCACATCTCATCATGCCAATTTTCATTGCCGCATCCGATGGCTTGAGCATAATTTTATTTTCGCAGCCGATGTCATGACCATCTAATAAGTAGCCAAGGCCGTTGTCATGAGCCGTTTTTCCAACCCTACTCGAATTTAAACGTTGATAAAAATGTTGTGTGTTCATGTTAGATGCTGTAATTTGGAATTACCGAAGAGAAATGATTAAATATTTCAATAAAATGTTGTTCATATTTATCTTTGGTCTAAATCCTGTGTAATTAGAGTTTGACAGAGGGAGTGGTGAATTTTGTTTGATTTTTGACCACATTCTAACGTATTTCTTTAAAAGTAAGCAACTAGGAAGGTAAGGATTACGTTCACAAAGTCATTCTTACTTCGGCTCTGACAGAACACACGCAAATCTACTCAATTCAATACGTAAAATATAAAGAATGGGGAAAAACTTACACTCCGCATGTATTCACTTCCGCAGCTGATGGATGAACCTCAGACGTTGCGTTAATCGATTGAACGGTGTGATTTAGTATCAGTATAATGCTATTGCGTGATTTTGACTGGCCGCGTGTCATTTGAATGCCATATTATCTCGTTACGTCACTTTTTGTCACTGAAAAACTGTCCGATTTTAGGGACCACCTCAGATAAAATATTTTTTGCGTTTGTGACTTTCGGTAGTCCTTCATTGTTTTTAGCAATGAAAGTATCCCTAAAGTCATTTTCTCTGGAACTAGAAAATATAGCTTTCAAATGACACAAGGCCAGTCCATATCCCGCAATGTTTTCAGCTGTTGGTCGCTTTATAGTTCCTCGATGCAACAGCACGTCTAACAATCTAATGTTCTTTGCCTTTAAGGCTTTTCATGACTTTAACAAACTGAATTATGGATTGCAGTAACAGTAAAGATGTGGGCCATATTGTCAGTAATTTTAAATGTTTTAAGCAAAGATCCCAGAGCTTCAACATCATCAGGAGTACTGTGGGCGTTGCAGGTTGCAGGGAGAACACGTTCACTAGATCTTTTTGTGTGTGTGACTGTCCAGGATACGATGTTTGAAAACCGACAAAGAGTCAACAAAACTGCTTTCACAATAACAAAACGTTTCAAAACAGTGTGTGTTCAGCAATTCACTAACCAAAACCGGAAAAACAAACCTGCGCCCATTATGAGCAACAAAAATGGCTCTGGGAAACTTTGCAAGCCACTTAATACAATCATGTATAGTAGTTTTAATAGATACACTATCAACACTTCCACCATTTACACGCATTATGCCATATCATCAACAGAGATGCCAATCACTTACTGAGCTTCGGAAGAGATTGGCACTGTTGTCTTCACATATGTCGATAAGTTAAAACCCGTCTTCAAATGCACAGCAGCAATCTGAGTAATATCAGGCATTACTGTACCTCGAACTGAAATACAAAATTAAATTCACACAATGCTTATTTCATGAATTGTATAATTCCCCTTTAAGTTTCATTCTGACGCCTTATATGATCGTTGGTTATGAGAAAAATCAATTTTCAGCACAACAGGCACATTACATATTGACAAGTCGTTGAATTCAAATTATAGCTTGTGAGAAGAATTCACCGTTTATATGAATAGCTCAGAATTTTAATATATCTATCCTCCTTCATAAGATTTATTACTAAAGGTAATGAATATATTTCAAACAATTGTAATATTTGGAATAGCTTTAAATATTTATAATAACAATCACAAATATTTTTAACAATGTGCCTGCCCTGGGGTTCTAACCAAAAATCTTTAAAACAATGTAATTTTAACAAACTATGAAAACAGTGCCTGTAATAAAACAATTATTATGAATATGTTTCATGTTCATCTGGAATAGGAAATAAGAAGACAGTTGATGAGAACAAATACTAAAATTTGGCACCAGAATAGTCAATAACATTATATTAAAAGTTAGTTTTTACACTTACTCCATTTCTTTCTCATACGCATCAATGGCAGCCTTGTTAGATGACGCAGTTGAGATTTTCTTGATGGCCTCACCAGCACGATCCTCCATCTTCTTAAGATTTTTTTTTGCAATAAGCGTTATGTTTAGAGTGATGAGGAAGTTATTTACCTTCACCGGCCTGCGCAAACTGACTTTCATTGCTGAAAAGAGAATTGAAAATGATACGAACATGAAAACGAAATGAGGCCGTAGTTACTTAATAATGACGTCACAATGTATTTTCATAGAATCCATTCGTATCATCATTACATTATTAAATAACATGAATGAGCAATCAATTGGATTTAACAACACAAATGCGAAACTAAATTTGAAAACTGAATATGATGGACACCGGAATGTTTCCTTATATATTACACGATAAACAAATATTCACTGGGAATGACACTTGGAATTTTAAGGGGTCTGAAAATGTGTAAGAAGTCCAAAGATCAATGGCAATTGTACAATGATTAAACATTGATAGAAATGGCAGGTTGAAAAATGAAGACATGCATACCTGTTCCAAGCTTGGTATGTACGTCAAAGCATGGCATTCCCCTGATCTTGAGATGATGCTGCTTTCTATAAGCAACACGGTTGACTTTTCTAGTTCTACAGTCAGGGTTTTCACAAACAACGTACAAATAACCACTGAGGCCATTTTGTAGTTCGCCAACAATGTTATATATTGTCAAAGAAATGGGACACAGATTACAAAACTGACCATACTGTAATTTGTTTAGCAAAACCTCCAGCTCAACGAGTCAATCAATCTTCTTCCATCCCCCCACCCACTTCTGCTTACTCTTTTCACGCCATTTAGCAAATTCGAATAGCTTTTACGTCAGTCATTTTCACACAAATCGCCATCGCAGAGCTCGGTAAATGAATAATTGTTATCGAACACAACGTTGTCGATCGCTTTTATTTTGCACTTCCATTTTGCTAAGAAATTGTCAACAACCGTGACGTCATGGACACAAATATTTTATGAAACGAATTAATTTAACATATATCTGTAATGTATAGTTTTTAAATCTTAAAGAGATAATTTAACTCTTAAATAAAAAAAAATACAAATTTATTTCGTGTATTTAGTATAATTTCCGGACTTTACCGTATATATCGCTTATAGCCGAAACGCTTTCCGAATACGGCGATATCGACCGACTATTCCCGATCTCACTAGGCACCTACTGCCTTAACAAGTGACTGTAGTGTAACGGTTATCAATAAAGCAATAAACCGTGTAATCGCTGTCGTCTTGTAAAATTGAAGAAAATACGCGTTAACTAAAACTCTAACAGCAAAAGTCTGCGCTTTTGTTAGAACACCACAAAATAAATATATTTTGATTATGTTTTGTTTTTATACAAAACCAGAAAGTTTCGCGTATTTGCCCAGTCCATTTGATCTTTCCCCTGTGATCAGTTATTAATTAAAACAATAAGCTTTGCATTATTGGCAATAAATGTAATAGGCAAAAATGCAGTACTTATTTACACTAATTTACACAAAAAAGCACCACTATGTCAGATATTCTTAAAACAAAATATATATATTGATCCGTAAAATAACTTCTCCTCCCACAAGCGAAAAAAACGCATTACATACTAGTCGCCGCACTTCAGTGCGACGCCAACAAACATTGATTAACACTTCCCAAACTAATGCGAACTATTGAATAAACGCTTTTGAATCGCCCTGTATCGCTACTTCATTTGGCATTCGCCGCGCTCATCACAATCGCACATCGTGCAATCGACTAACGCATCGTCTGTGGTTCATCCATCGGCTGCGGTACTGTATACATGTCGGGTAAAAGCGGAATGCAAGTATTTCACTATTCTTTATAGTTTACGTAATGAATTAAGCAGATTTGCGTGTGTTCTTTGAGAGCCTAAGTAATAATGACTTTGAGAACGTAATCCTTACCTTTCTAGCTGCTTACTTCTAGAGAAATCCGTTAGAATATGGTCAAAAATCAAACAAAATTCACCACTCTCTCTGTCAAACTCTAATTTCACAGGATTAAGACCAAAGATAAATGTGAACAACATTTTATTGAAATATTTAATCATTTCTCTTCGGTTATTCAAAATTACAGCATTCCACATGAACACACAACATTTTTATCAACATTTAAATTCGAGCGGGGTTGGAAAAACGGCTCAAAACAACGGCCGTGGTTATTTATTAGATGGTCATGAAATCGGCTGCGAAAATAAAATTATGCTCAAGCCATCGGCTGCGGCAATAAAAATTGACATGATGAGATGTAGACGTTACTCATTGACCATATTCGATAGAACTATCAGATATTTTGATTACATAAATAGTTTTCAGATTTTGGTTCGTATTTTGAAATAAAATGGGATGGGTGAGTGGAGTCTTTTTAAATAATTCATACTTTGACATTATTGAAACAAGTTATTTTCACGCAATATGTCTCCACATCATGTAGCGTACACTTGACTCTCGCTATGCCGAAGACGTATACAGATTGGGTAAAATTAATTGTGTGTAATCCTTAATCGTTATAACTACTGGTATTCTCACCTTGTTGCCGGTGAAGAACATTCTTATATTTCTTACCCAATGGAACACGAAGCGACACACGATATTTTGCGCGATACTGAAAGCGACACACGAAATTTTGCGAAATACAAAAAGCGACGCGCGCTAATGTACCTCGAAATATCGCACTTGTGTAGGACACAAGATATTTTAATATGCAAAAAAGCGATATATCGTGGTAAATATCGCGTGTCGCTCCGTGTATCGCGCAAAATATCGTGTGTCGCTTCGTGTGTCGAGCAAAATATCGTGTGTCGCTTTAAGTATCGCGCAAAATATCGTGTTTCGCTTTTTGCATCGCGATACAAGATATTTTGCTAGGTACTCAAAGCGACACACACTATTTTGCGCGACACACGAAGCGACACACGATATGTTGCCGTATACTCAAAGCGTCACACGATATTTTGCGAAATACACGAACTGACGCTCGAGAATGTACCATGAAATATCGCCTTTGTTAAGGTAGCACAAAAAGGCGATATATCGTGGTAAAAATCGCGCGTCGCTTCGTGTATCGCGCAAAATATTGTGTGTCGCTTCGTGTGTCGAGCAAAATATCGCATGTCGCTTTGAGTATCGCGCAAAATAATATGTGTCGCTTCGTGTATCGCGCAACATATCGTGTGTCGCCCTTTGAACGCGAGACACGACATTTGTACACTTCTGACTAGTTATAACTAGATACATGGGACAAACGATGCTGAAAGCTCTCCAGTAGGAAATTGCAACATTACTGTCAACCTTCATGCAGCTGTCTTTAAGTTTGTAAATTCATTCACGCGTGTCAATTATGAAACACCTTGTTTCTCAAATTTTAGAAGGGAATGAACATTTATGTTCGAAGTTTCCATTACTTCGATATATCCGACTTCGGCATAGCGAGAGTCAAGTGTACTCTACATGTTGTGGAGACATATTGCGTGCAAATGACTTGTTTCAATAATGTCAAGTATGAATTATTACAAACGAAATCCACTCACCCATCTTATTTTATTTCAAAATACGAATTAAAATCATAAAACTGTTTTTGTAATCAAAATATCTGATAGTTTTCTAGAATATGGTCAATGAGTAAGGTCCACATCTCATCATGCCAATTTTTATTGCCGCATCCGATGGCTTGAGCATAATTTCATTTTCGCAGCCGATGTCATGACCATCTAATAAGTAGCCACGGACGTTGTCTTGAGCCGTTTTTCAAACCCCACTCGAATTTAAACGTTGATAAAAATGTTGTATGTTCAAGTGGGATGCTATAATTTGGAACAGCCGAAGAGAAATGATTAAAAATTTCAACAAATTGTTGTTTATATTTATCTTTGGTCTAAATCCTGTGTAATTAGAGTTTGACAGTGGGAGTGGTGAATTTTGTTTGATTTTTGACCACATTCTAACGTATTTCAATAAAAGTAAGCAGCTAGAAAGGTTAGGATTACGTTCACAAAGTCATTCTTACTTAGGTTCTCAAAGAACACACGCAAATCTGCTCAATTCATTACGTAAATATAAAGAATAGGGAAATACTTACACTCCGCTTTTACCCGACATGTATACAGTACCGCAGCCGATGGATGAACCACAGACAATGCGTTAGTCGATTGCATGGTGTGATCGGTACATGTTTCAAAATTTTCGGCGGTTTCTAACTAAGCTTCTAAGAATTGGAGACGTGCCGACAAGCTAGCGATAACAAACAACATAACATAGCGGTTCCTTCACCATTTATCATTAAGATCAAGTTATACTCGTATAAGTATACATGATTGTATTTTGCATCCTGCTCCGAATTATTTCCAATTGTGATATGTTAGCTCTGCCAAGCTAAAATAAGATGACGAAAAATAAGCACGGACCGTGACGTATTAAATAGAAAGTTATGCAAAAAGTACCAAAAAGTGAGGACTTCTACAAACAGTTTGTGGCATTCATGGAAGCATGTCGCATGGAAAGCCACGCCAATGTCTGCCTCAGTGTACCCTAATTACAACGTGTCTCTACAGTATTGTTCAAAATAGTGTCCTTACAGTTTAAACGGGTTTTCATTATAATTATAAATAATTATGTTCAAACACAAAATATATTCACCGTTTTCAAGTAGAAATGTATGTAGTGAAGTTATATTGATAGAATCGTATGGAAAAATCGATTTTCGATGCAATATAAATATATTTTAAAAAACATTTCTCGCATATTGTTTATGAAAAGTTAAGTACTATCCTGTAATCGGTAATACACATGCGCAAAGCGGAACATTGAAGGAAGTGTCATGATTATGATGTTATAAAAAGTCTGAGAAAGGCAATGCTTTGATTATGATTAAGAGGATAATGATAATGAAGGTGACGAAGACACAAAAGAAGAAGAGAATAACACGGGTGGGTATTTGCAGTCTGTGAATCATCAATTTGGTCAACGAATCGTCGCCATTTTGGAATAAATTTTGTAGATTTTTTGACATTTTATCTAAAATGTTAAATGAAGCACAACATTTAATCTACAGCTCTTTATGTAGTAGAAACTAATGAGACTATTTGAAGAGTGCATTACACATTTCAAAAACACATGACATCAAAGAAATAACAAACAAGAGATGTGTTTGTCAGAAACACAATGCCCCCTATTGCGCCGCTTTGAAGCCATAAATTTGACCTTTGACCTTGAACGATGACCTTGACCCTGACCTTTAGCCACTCAAAATGTGCAGCTCCATGAGATACACATGCATGCCAAATATCAAGTTGCTATCTTTAATAGTAAAGTTATGACCAAACTTTAACGAAGGTTAAAGTTTTAGGAACGAAAAATATAATGATATTTGACCTTTGACCTTGAAAGATGACATTGACCTTGACTTTTCACCACTCAAAATGTGCAGCTCCATGAGATACACATTCATGCCAAATATGAAGTTGCTATCTTCAATATTGCGAAAGTAATAAAAGTTAAACCAAGGTTAAAGTTTTGTGACAAACACATACAATGACTGACTGACTGACAGACAGACAGACAGACAGACCAAAAACAATATACACCCGATCTTTCGATCCGGGGGCATAAAAACAAAAACGTTTTCTTCAAGTTGGCGGCGATTTGTTGACAAATTTGATGTTAAACTACAGCGCGATTAGTCACACAGATTGTTGTTATTTCATCTAGAACACAGCCGCTAACGCATTTAGTAATTGAACAAAAAATGTCGATCCGACACCTAAGCGCACAACAGTACTATTTATCAATTTACCTCATAGTTAACATTTTCTGAACGTGCATATTAATAATTAACAAATTAACCGTCCCTATGTGTTTGTGAACCAATACGAAGAAAAGCGTACTGACATATGATTTGTATATTATATTTTGCAACAAATGCAGCAAACAACACGTGAGTAAGAATCTAAAAAAATCTTCATTGACTATTAATTTTATATATTTTCAGGAACCATTTATCGACGTTCAACAATTTACATCCTGTAGCGTAAACATTGTCGGAAGACCATGCTATTCAAAAAAGAAACATTTTATACATAGACGGTGACGTCACTACGTTATTGTCACCTCTATACTAAGACGCATCACACATCCCTGGTTTGTGGAATTATGCTTCTGCCAAAGTAGTTCTGCGTAGGAATGAAAATGTTAATAATGAAAGAAAAATCGTGTTTTATTGTGTGTTAAAAACGGACTGTTGTTTAAAGAAATGTTATTTAATTATATTAAAATGTGATTTTAAATCTCTATTAAGACTGATAGCGATTATCAGAAGCACGATTACCTGACCTATTTTCGCTTTCACTTTTCACTCGTAAAAGAAGTGCTACACCCAATTCCTTTCGCGTTTGTTCACAGGTAAGTAAGACCGGCGTGTACACAATGAAAAAGAACAATGAGGAGTTTCGCAATATCGATAATTGTCGATACCCATTTAAATGAACTATTGAGGCATATTGCCACAGGACGTCAAGCTTAAAAGACATTGAATACATTAAAAAAATATTTAGTCATTAAGAAAGAAAAACAATTAGAACAATTTTTGTAATTTGAACAAGCATAACGGGATATTCGTATGTCAGCGTAGGTTATTTACTTTTCAAGTAGATTCTTTAGTTCAGATAAAACGTGTCCTTATTTAAAAATATAGTTAGATTGTCATTGTTCTTTATATGTAAATAAACACTTATTGATAGGTTTTATGTCCTTGGATTTCAATTATACGCGCATCAGGAAAAGACCTACGATATTCCATTATTATTTTAAAGATGTGATCTTGTTTTGTTGTTTCAAAAGTGTTCGCATACGATATTATAAAATTGGTAAGCTTCTTTTATATTTGCTTGTGCAATTGAATGCTATAATATTTTAAACGTTCCTTGTTTACGTGTTTTATTTACAAATTAGTTGTAAAGTTTTTATGATAACTGAATCTTTATAATCGGTGTTTGTGTACATTTGTAAGAGATAAATTAAACCTTCACGTTAAGCCACGTGTCTTGCCAGCGCGTGTTTCATTTCAATAATTGTGTTCTTATTTATTTAGTTAGTTACTTTTTTAATTTTTTTTTGGCGTCTTTTACTTTTTATTTCATTGTATGTACCCGCATCTATTTGTCCGAATCAAAATTCAAATACTTTGCGTTTAAATAGTGTACTCTATGCTACCGTATTCTGTATTATGTATGTGCACTAACTAGATATTAAGATAGTGGATATTTGGGTATTTTACACACAATCAAAGGAATTAAATATTAAATGACGCTCAATATTTTTTAAAGCAACATAATGTCGGAAAGTTTCATTTGCGTGTACAGGCAAAACGAACAAAACTGTTTAATCAAATTGTCATTAATTTAAAAATGTTATCTTTTGCTGCTGTAATAATGACAATCATAAACAAATCATGCCAATTGAACTTTCATTTTCTAAAAGTAGTATTAACATCTTTTGGGAAAAAAGATACCAGTGAATACTAGTAAAAGTAGACAACATATTTATATTTATGCTTATCTTTGTACTTAAATGTGTTTTGTTTCACCTACATTATTTAAAATCAATTTATATGTATTTGTTTAAATATATTAGCAGTACAATATATAAATGTAAATACCAGAAATAAGAAAATTGAGTAAAAATATTAGTAAGCATCCAACAATCATTTTCTGATTTAGGAATATGCAAATTCGTTGCCTCAGTACAATTGTAATTCTTATTTTAACGCGCTTGCGTAATTGTGATACGTTCAAAACAGACACTTGAATTGAGCAAATGTTAACTATTTATGCAATCTGTAGAGGCAATACGATAAATTTGCGTGATACATGTGTTATGTGAATCATGTGAAATGTAAATTAAAGCTATAGATGTGAAAATATATGTGATACGTGACGAATGAAATATACATTGTATACGAAAAATGTGATTCTAGTATTTGATATCTATCATCCAGCAAACATCTCATATGTAGTTATAAAAGCAAAACACTCACATTATTGAAGTTAAAATGCATATTATAAATATTCAACGCAAAACGTGAAAAATAGCCATTAACAAATGATCGTTATTCATAATGCACATACACATTGACAATAAACTGGAACGTTGTCACGAATATTTCGTACTATCCGTAAATGCATAGTATATCGACAATTGGCAATATGAAGTTTTGACGACAAGCATGCATTGTCCTAAATGTATAGAGTTTAATTTTTTGTATACTTTAAAAAAAGATACAGACTATTGATCACGTAAATCGTTTTACTTTATTATACATTTAAGTGAAGGTTAACATTTAACCGTTTAATAGGCTGAAATCCCAATGTTTTAATCAATGTCAAATTGGCAGTGGGTAAACTAAGTCAGTACTGTAATACGTTTGGTATTAAATTCGTTTTGAAAAAATACTTTCAACACCATTTATGAAGCAATACTTTATTACAATCATGAACTTTTGTCATGACATTTAAAACGTGCATTTTTGGTTTACTATTATTGTTGGTACAGACGATCAATTTAATCATTAAAGGCGATCTATACAACGGAAGAGACTGTCCATGTACGGAACGCAATATCTAGCTGATCACGTAAATCAATACTCCATAGCAGTAATGCGTGTACAATAATATGCTCAGGCATCATTTATACTCGTCGTTGTCACGCGGTTTGATATTTTTATGAATGAAGAGATCAATAAGTAATTTATTGTAATAGTAACACACTTTTTTCAACCTGACCGACAACGTACTGACTAAGTATACGATATGCTGCTTTACGGTAAATTATTATAGCATCTTCTCGTTAATTGATGCCAGCTGTTATCAAAACATGGACCTATAAACCACTTTCGTCATGAAAGCTAAAACATTTTCTTGGAGTTGTACAAACGTCCTTATTGCCGACTTTAAAGTATATTTACGAATATAAGGGATTAAAAGCTTAAACAGAAAATTTACTAAAATGAATTTTAATCACGACTTCATTTGAAAGTATAAGTCACTTTCTATGCAAGTAAATACAAGATCGTTTTCTTACATATCTGAGGTTTCCAACATACCCAAAGGGTTGATGTGCGAAATGGTATTTGTTTTATAGATCGCCTATTTAGAGAAACCGATATCTTTCGTTTTAAGTTTGCCTCTACAATATAAAAACGGATTTAAAAGCAATTATGATGCAATATAGGATAACTTTATTCAAGTGCTATTTGACATTTATCGAACTCTAAATTCGAATCTCATTCCATTCTCAAAATCTAATTGTGACGCTCCTTCATTTAAATTTAGAAATTCTAATTACGATACGTTTTACATTTTTAAAGATTAAGAACGACCCATTAACATTTGTCAGTTTTAAAAAGTTTTCAAATGGAATGTGAACAAAAGAAATGTGATCGTACCAGGGAGAAAAGTTTCAAACAATCGATAATTGGAAAAATATTTTTTCAACCAATGATGAGCACACAACAATGTGTGAAAAGAGATTTGAACGGACGACAATCTTACTTTAAACAAAATGATTATGTGAGTCTTTACACATTCCGATATTTCTTGATACTTGGAACATAAGATTGATTTGACTAAACGGCTTCAACAAATAAAATATAACGAAAACTTAAACAAACTGGGATTTTACTGCTGTAAATACGGTAACAACTACTACTGCGACTACTATTTCTACGACTTCTACGACTTCGGCTACTACGGCGACTACGGCGGAAACGACTAGGACGACGACGACGACGACGACGACGACGACGACGGCGACGACGACGACGACGACGACGACGGCGACGACGACTACGACGACGAGACTACGACGACGACGACGACGACTACGACGGCGACTACTACGCCGACGACTACGACAAGACGACGATACGACAGACTACGACGACTACACGACGAACGACGACACGAGACGACGACGACGACTACGAAGACGAGCGACGACGACGAAGACGACGACGACGACTACGCACACGGACGACGACGACGACACTACGACGACGACGCCTACTCGACGACGACTACGACGACTACTAGACTACTACGAACGTACGACTACTACGACTATACAACACTACAACTACTACTACGCTACGAACAACTACTACGTACTACTTCTACTACTACTACTACTATTACTACTCACTACTCCTACTTCTACTACATCCTTACTACTACTACTATACTACTACTACTACTACACTACTACTACTACTACTACTACTACTACTACTATCTACTACTACTATACTACTTCTATACTACTACTATACTACTACTACTTACTACTACTACTACTACTACTACTCCTTTATCTCAATGGATTACGCACTTAATATTTTAGTTTAATATAATATAATTTCATTTGAATTCGATTTGTTATGGGTATTAACAAACCTGGACTTTTAATAACAATCACCACTATTCTTAATTACAAACAAATTATGTTTCCGCAAGCATATAAAACCATAATGAATACAAACAAAAGTATTTCCACCGACATTAACACGGTGTGTAGTTTGTTTAGCCAATAATGGTTCGCCGCACATTAATTTATTAAATTCTTTAAATTATATTTGGACCCAGTTACGTACTTATTAAACAACGCGTAGGCCACAACACAATTATCATGTGTTTGACGAAATTTTCAAAAATCATTTGAAGCGAGCTAGCGAAATAAAATAAAATGGTTTTAAAGCATTTTCGATCTAATCCAAGGTAAACAAAATGCGCGAAATGAACACACATATTTTGTTCAGATTAATTGATATAAAAATGATCTAACCTTAAACCATCTGCCATGAACCGCTGAATAAGCAAGATGGAAGATCATTTGATAGGCCGCGTATAATCGTTTCTGTTATTTATCGCTCAACAATATGACAATAATAAAACCATTTTTAAAAAATGCCAGTAATATTTTATATTTTATTTTATTTAGATAAGGTGTCCTTGTTTATATTTACCTTTTTGCATCTTGATCAGAGAAGAGCTGAATGTCTCTTTATTTCGAAGGGACATGGAGATATTGTACCTGTTCATAAATAGAAAAATAAAAATCATGGTTAATCTAATGAACTCGTATTATCGTTTGTATTGCGAATTTGTAATCACTATATTAAATGCAAATTTAAAGATCTATTCAACATCTTATATGCTATTCACCATCTTGAAGGAATCATTTGAAGATAGTAGGAATTAAAAAAAGGGTTCAGCGTCCTGCTTATGTAAATTGTGTGATAAAATACATTTTAGCACATGCAGTTCTGTCCATGGTTGTACTTTTTTCCACATTTTTTTCTCCATAAAAAATAACAAAAACGCAGCATATTCAGACCGCTATTTCTATTGTTATTGATAGAGCAATTGCCTTCAATGTATCAGCAATAACAACACCAATAACTACACGCAGGCCATTAAAAATCTACGTTTGCTTTTATTCATATTTGTACTAATCCTTCTAAATCTTTTGATAAAATCACCACCACAACAATTGCTGATACTTGGGAATGACTATCGAATATGAGCACTTCACATGTGACATCTAATAAGACGCGGTGCAACCACACCGCCTACCGTCGTTCCAAAAAAATAACATATGTGACCGTGGAACGCTAATTTCGTAAAACGTTCTAGATCTGGTTATGACTAAAAAATGAATTGGTAATAATGGAATAGTTAAGAAATATAAACCGAAGAGGCGAACATTAACAACATTAAAGTCAATTAGCAACTTAAGACCTTTCACGTTATTCGTTTTTTATACGTACCGTGTATTCCGTAACGCAAATAAACGATAAAATGATACATCGAAATATTACAAACATTTCCAATAGAGTTGTATTATTCACTCAATAAAGCAAATAATAAAAATCCAGAAACTAGTGTTTCTTATCCACTACATGTATAACGTGACACGTGAATCATCGAATACTACATACCCAATTTTAGTTTACTATTGTCGCTAGCATCTTTAAATCTTTCAAAACAATAAGAGATTCAATATGTTTTTAAGTTATCAGCATAAAAAGCAATAAAGTCCATTTATACTTTATCTATCAAGCGAGCGATGTATCTCCAGAAACTTGAAAAACAATGCGGGTGTAAACAAGATCATAAATGTGTTTCACCCACATAACAACAAATAACTTTACTGCCTATAGTCGCTGAAGACCGAAATATGACAATATTGAAGCTACGTAAGAAAATAAGTTATTCTGTATTCACTCTGCACTAACCAACTTGTTGAAGGTTTTGAAACACAATTAAAATTTCAGAAACAATATCGTGATAAAAATTCTTGTCCTTACTCACTTCTCTTATAACAGAACATCAGCTGTAAACATTAAGTGATCAAAACTGTGATCACCGCCTTGAAATCGTAACTTGAAAAAAAGGTGTTTAAACCGATTTGAGGGCCATTATTACCTCATACTTATACCAGAATTAATCACATACCAAACTAGCGTCTCTATCATTTTTTTTAAATATAACTTTAAATGCAGAACCTATAAACATGAATGTCAAAGTGTGATGCGTGAATCGAATTCTACACAAAATATTTAAGTGTACTAGTTCCGTAAGTATAAAAAATGTATTAAAACAATAAAAAAGAAATACATTTCATCTATAAAATATATAAAACTATCAAGTTAGTTTATCTACAGAAAATTGTCATACAAACTAGGTGCAAGTGTTATCATTTATATGTTTTATCCGCGTAAAAAACTAGCTCTACTGCGTACAGCCTCAGCCGACAGATATATGACAGAAATGATGCATACGTGTCATGCTTTCAATGAATTTAATAAAATATTTTCAGAAGATGAACGGTATGTATCCACATACCACGTTGAAGCAGATCCTGTTCGTCGCTGCCCTTCTATCAACAACACAAGGGAAGTTAGGTATGATCTGAAATATAAGGTGTCATGTTAACAGAGTTTGTGGCTAAAATGCGCAAATTTTGTGTAATGATCGTTTAACGGCGGTGAATCCAGATTTAACTCGATTTTATGTCAGTGTTGTGTTTTGCTTTTTTGTATTGAGCTGCATTGGGTAATCATATCTGATGGTAACAAGACTTGGCTTTAGTCCCTAAGATTCCGTGGACTAGTTGACGTGGGAAATATATTACATAATTGAACTTACTTATATCGAACACCACTGCGAAACTTGTCCTATCCTGTATCGATTAACGCACAATGCCATTTTTGTTTGGCTCTTTTGGACATCACTATTTTACGTTTGAATTGTCCTGTATAGATAATTAGTCGCTCGCCTCAAATAAAGACATTGTTGTTGGGGAAAAATTCCTGCTTCATTATGTCTATTGAGATCAAGTATTCCCTTAACCAGTGCTGTGCAATTTCCGTTAATGGGCCGTTACCCACGTTTTAATAATAGTTCTACTGATATCTTTGGCAGGATGTATTTTCCCGTCTCGTGTAGGATATTGGTCATGCGCATCAAATAAAATACTTTATGTTGGTGATGAGTGATAATCCTTATTTAATCTATTGGGTTTGAGTATTCCTTTTCTAACGCAGTGTCATCAAATCTTGTCGTTAAATTAATTGCATGTACACTTATTCTATATCATTATATGATAGTGTTTGTAGTGGATATTATTGTTTGTTCTGAAATATGAATGTTTTAGATAATAAGGTAAAGGAGATTGTGTTTGATTTAATTTAATAGTTATACACCTTATACTTGATAATTTACGTTCATTTTACACATCTTAGTAGAATTGCAATCAATTTTTCCTAATAGTTATTTTTATTTCCGTGTTAAATTTATTATTTAAAACACGATACTAAAATACTTATAAACTATCTAATCACATAAGGGAAACAGTGTAGGGTCTCTACGATTGGCACACTTGTCCCCAGTGGGCATTAAATGTTGTGCGAACGTTGCTGCAACGTAATATTTAGGTCGCAACGTCGGCAACCATTACCGAACGTTGCCAAAACGTTGCATACAAAACATTACACGGACGTTTCATCAAACAGTTTGGTTGTCACAATGGTGTATATGAAAGTTTTCCCGACGTTTTTTTCCAACTTTGCTGCAACGTTTTTTTCCAAAGTTGCTGCAACGTTGTATTAAGGTTGCATTCAAACGTTGCAGTTTCGCAGTGGGCATCCAACGTTGCTGCAACGTTGTATTTAGGTTTCATTCGAACGTTGCAGTTTGGTTGTGCCAATGGTCTATATGAAGTTTTCCAGACGTTTTTTTCCAACGTTGCTGCAACTTTTTTTTCCAACGTTGCTGCAACGTTGTATTTAGGTTGAATTCGAACGTTGCAGTTTGGTTGTACCAATGGTCTATATAAAAGTTTTCCCGACGTTTTTTCCAACGTTGCTGCAACGTTGTATTTAGTTTGCATTTAAACGTAGTGTTTCTTTTGTTTAAATTATAATAAAAAAATAAACAAACTATATACTGCCAATCGCTCTTTCGAGTATTATCGGCAGATATGCACACTGTCGAGTCCGTTTCCTAGAAAGAACCAGTACTTGGTGTCTACAGAGGGGATAATGAAACGCTCCCCGAGTAGGAATCGTACTTTATAATAATACAGTTCATGCCTATGATTTCTTGTACATTTTAGAATTTTTTTTTTAATTTTACAAATCAGTTGCTTAACCTTTACGATGCTAAATATAAACTTTACTCAAAATCGCCGGATAAAATATGTTGCTTAAGTTGTGTTATGCATTTAAATGGTAGAATCTAGTTTCAAAGTTTCAACCAAATATTAATAGTCAACATTTTTGTCTGTAACATTCAACAGTCGCCGTGGTGTCGTGGATGCGGTATCTGCCTAGTGATCGGGAGTTGGTGGGTTCGATTCGTTTCATGTAACTTTCTCTAGGCATCAAATAATGGTTGTTTGTATGAAACGAACTCGATTATGTTCCATAACTGCCGATAATAATCGAAAGAACGGTTGGCAGTAAACAGTTTTAATTTTTTATATTATTAAAAAAAATAGAATTTAAAAATACTGCGTTTTAATCCGACCTAAATACAACGTTGCAGCAACGTTTGGAAAAAACGTTGCGGCAACGTTTGGAAAAAACGTCGGGAAAACTTGCATTTAGACCCTTCGTAAAACCAAACTGCAACGTTCGAATGCAACCTAAATACAACGTTGCAGCAACTTTGATGCCCACTGGGTCTGGGTCTGTGTAAACTTTGAAATTGTAACATGATGCATGCATACTTATGGGCGAAGAAAATGTTTTTGTGTAAGCTCAAATTACGATTTTAATAACTTTTTCGAAACTGTAGAAAGAATACATATATATATATATATATATATATATATATATATATATATATATATATATATATATATATATACCTAGCTATTTTCAAACAATATTTCAGCTAGGTTAGCCAAAGAACAACATTTTATACATGTATTTAAACCCCAATTAAATTTCTGTTGAATATTTATTGACGCTATGACGTCATAATTGATATGACGTTATTTCCATGACATTTTGACGTTGTTATATATTTATATATATCTCAATTTATCAACCCACGGATATGAGTATATTTATTTTACGACCTGTACCGTGCATGTTCCTACTGTAAAAACACAAAACGGTGTCATAACTTTAACCTTGTTATTATTTCTAGCTTCATATACAGAACAATTGGTTGATGTGGGCGTAACAAATCTACAGCTGGTGTTTAAATTTCAATGGATACTTGGAGAAACACAAGAAGTAACCTGTAATCATGCATATGCAATAGGATTCTGTCACGATGGATTTCACTCCTTCACATGCTTTGTCCTTCCAACGTATAATGGTGTATACAACATGTCCTCAAACGCAGACCTAAGTGAAGTGTATGTTTCCATAATACACTTCAATACAACAACGATTGGAAACTACAGCTGTTATAAAAATTCAGACAGAACGACAGTCGTCATAAGTGTAAAAGACCTAGGTAACATTTGGTTATTCGTAAATGAATCAGCTTAGCTTACTTGCACTGTTTTTGTTAAGCACTCCCAGTACAATTGTCGGAATATTTAACTGCAATAGTTGCAACACGGATTCTTACAAACAATAAGATAAAAATAAGAATAACAAGTTTTAATGTTGTCACTTTGTTGTCACAATAAATAACCGAACACTGTTTTGCAAGAAACTCACGTATGCATGCCAACGTGTAATTACACTTATACTGATAAGTATGACTGTTATTCTTTTAGCTACACCAGCAACAACAACGACTTATGAATGATTGCCATTATTATTCTTTTAATATTTCTTATTTAAAAATGTGAATCCTTATTTAAGGTTAATATACATTTAACGGTTTTTAAATGGCACCATGATTGTGCAAGAGGTTTGTCATTTTTCTTGAGTGTTTATATCTTCAATGTGTGATATACATTTCATTAGGAATCATTGGTTTCAATAAGTTTAATTTTATGAAAAGATAATGTTATAGTGTTTTTTTTTCAAAAACGAAAAACGTGTGTGTGCAGCAATTTATATTCATCGTACAACAACTAAATTCTGTTGAGATCAAGTAACTATCGTTTTTGTCTATTCACTGTGCAGCAATTTGCCGTTTTGATATCATAAAGTTTGTAAAAAAACTTCCATAAACTTTTGGAGTTATTTTACTTCCAACGTTCCTTAAAGCCCGTCGATCATTATCGAATGATTGTTTATTCAAACACTGCTTTCTGTATGTCTCCGATTCCAAAACTTATTGGTATACTTGAGACTTAAAATAGCACTTGAGATAATGCTGATAATTATTTGCATATTTTTTCAGGGAATTGGACACACGGAACAAATATGACAGGTAAAGATAATACGTTTAAAATAAACAGCCAATGTACACAAATATTGTAAAGCGGAAAGTTATCATATAATCGTTGTAAAATCCAAACAACAAACGAAATAAACTGCTTACAGACGTGCCTTGTTTTGTTGATATAAATACTTATATATTGGTTCAAGTTTTATGCAGACGTGCAGTGTATTGTTCATAAATAAATATCGTGCCCACATTAAAGGCCCATAGTTCGAATGTATTTTGTAAGAAGTAGAAAATACTTTGTGTGTGAGTCTTTATCGCATGGATACGATATCAAAAAGAAAAATTATCATAAAATGAAGATTCTTGATACATGGGGTCGCACTTGTGATAATGCTGAAGATGATTTGCCTGTTTACAGAGAATTGGACACCTGGACCAAATATGACAGGTAAAGATTACACGTTTACAGTAAACTGTCACTGTTAAAAAAAGAACTATAGTAAAGCGAAAAGTGATTATGAAATCGTTCTAAAAATACAACTACAAACGAAATAAGATGTATATTTCCTCAAAAAGACATTTACTTATCTGTTGCTTTAATTCTTGTATGAATAAGTCATGCTACGAACTGTATTAAAGTATCGATTTCCGTAAAGGAATTTTGAGACGGTCCGTAGGACAGACACACTTTTCAATCTATAATTTGAAATTGTGATGTACAACATGCATACATAGGGACGAAGAAAAAGTGTCTTGTGAAAACTCAGAATAACATTTTGAATAATTGTCTGTAGAAATGTACATACAACTACAAATGTTAAACAAGGCAATTTACTTGTATGCTTTACAAACAATATGTTCCCGACTAATACATAAGTATCATAAGTAATGGATATTAATTATATACAGACATGCAGTGTAAATGGATAGTTTATAAATCAATACCTTGCCTACAATTCAGTCCAAGTACACATGTATTTTGTAAGTATAAGAAAGTAATGGATGTATGGTTTTCAATCAGGATTTCGCATGTTGATGAAAACTAACAAATATCACAGCATTAAGATACCTGAGACTTGGGATAGAACATAAGATAATACTTATTATGATTTGCCCATTGTTTTCAGGCGATTGGACACCCGGTCCAAATATGACAGGTAACGACGACACGTTTACAGTTCATTGTTTAATAAATCCATAGACAACAGCATTCATGTAAAAAAATCTTTCTAAACTATACGATATAAACGAACTGAAATGTCTATATTTCAATATTTTCATTCAATAAAGTTCCGCATTAAATTCATTATTAAAAGCAAATATTGTTAAACAATCCTTTCTTTAAAATTAGGCAGTAAAGGCATATTTGTCAGTGTTCACTTTGCAATTATTATGACATGCTGCATGTAGACTTATTGGCAATTAAAATGTTTCATTTGAAAGATCAAATTCACTTTTTAGAAACTACTATTTCGAAACTGTAGAGATTGCGCTACATGTTTAAAGAATACACGAATTATTCTCATATCAAGTAAAAGTCGCTTTTATATATTCACTGTGCAGCAATTTGTCGTTTGGATAGTATAAAGTCTGTAAACAACTGTCCAACTGTGAAACTGTGAAAGTTCCTTTAACATAAAATGGTTTTCAATTGTTTCTGACACACACACAAAACAAGATCCGATTTCCCCGGTTGACGTCGTCCTTGACATGATATACAAACAGCAACAAGATGGATCGTACAAGTCGTTTGCAGAATGCTTGTTTGAAAACAAGAACGAGACGCGGTACTATGTTGTGGGATGGTTTGTATCTGATTTACCTATTTTTATGACGAAATATTCATTTTAAGATTTGAAAATCTGACTAATGGAAAATATGTAATGAGCTTTGAAAAATAAAATAAACACTTTAATTAAAGGGGTATAACAAGGGCTAAAACGTTGATTTATGAAAGACTAGAAACAACTAGAAGACAATTTCAAAGGAAGTAGTAGCAGAAAATAAACGAAACAACAACGGTATTCATTGGAAATACTGTTTTGCTTAACAGCAGACTATTCAATCGTAGACACAAGACATGTGCTTTGGTTGAAAATCCCTACTTATCTGAAAAGATGTGTTCATACGAACCATGGACACAATTTGAGTTCAATAATAAATTCTATTAAACGTGTCGGTATTGTCATTAAATTGATCGTTATAAATTTTAAAGAGAGGGACAATATTTTTTGTTTTTTATGCCATATAAAGATATTTAATTATTGTTGAAATATTCCTCGGTCATATTCATATGTTTGTTTAAGTTTTTGAGACTTAAATATTCAATATTCAATAAACTAAATCGTTTATACTCGCTTCAATATAGCTAAATGCCATTTTATTTCATATCTGGATATTTTATCCAACAAAGATGTCCTGTTAAGCTATGTCCATTAACATCGTTTGAAAAAGAGACCGGCCAGTATTATGCACACTGGCGAATTGTACAATCCGTTCTTCAAACAATGAATTTAAAATGTATCACAATTTTGGAAAAAATAAAAAAACATGTATTACTAGATAGCTGACGTTGTAGTTATGAAAGTTTTATTTTTGGTGATAAAATGCTTCAATTTACTATCAATACTTTTTGCCATTACTTATTTAAATGCATGGAAAACAATAATGTGACGTGCATGCTAAAAGTCAATGCGGTTATGCAATTCATATTTCTTAATTAGCATATGTGTAATGAAACATTACATTATCCTTCTTTAAAGTGACAGTTTATGCACTACTGCATAACGCATACGTATTGTCATTTACTATCATAGTATATACATGGGTGTTTGGTTTAGGTACGTGGATTCGGTATCAACCCCGGTATATACGACAGGCATATCAAAGGCGGACGTTGCCGGTTTCAACGCTGTTTCCGTGTCCAATCTTGTAGCCGCCTATCGCGCAAATTCTACGCTATCTAAAACGTGTGCCATTAATCGCAGGGTAAGTTTAATTATTCCAATTAACAGAAATCAACAACAACCGGTGTCATCATCATTTTCCAAAATATTATTCGCATACTATTTAGTAATATACAAGTGTCATTTGAGTACTATTTCACCGCATGACTGTCCAAAATGTTGAATTTGAATATACTTAATAATCATTAAAAATAATATAAGTGTATACAATATGCAGCGGTAAAGCTCAATGTTCAATTATGATTTTTTACTCAACTTAACTACAAACATCGTTGTACAATAGCTGTATTGGTTTTAAACTTTTTCATGGTGAAACATGTGGATTATGTTAATCTCGGTCTTTGAAAACCGGGCTTAACACATATGCGCTAAGAACCATCAAATATTAGCCGGTACAAAGGCTTCTCAGGGACGACAAGTTTCGCTTTTATGAACTTTTTTGTTTGAATGCCTTCTATTCTTAACGAAAACCCGGTCTGTCCAGAACGAAGATTATTGAATATATTTGAATTGAAATGCCGCGGATTATTCAAAACCGTTAAACATGCTGTTTTAAATATTACCTTTAAGACACCGTGTACCAATTTGAACATGAACATGCCATGTTAAAGGGTCTGTAGAGCAATCGTTCGGAAATTTGAAAAAACTAAACAGGGTGCAAAATTAACGGAGTTTTCGGGGGTTTACACACGGGCTAGTCAGAATGTAAAAACAGCGTTATGAACTTTATATTTCCAAAATATCTCAAGTTATTAAAATGCATATCCAAAAATTTTTAGTGCATAAAAGACAGATTTTCTTCCAGCTTGTGCCGATATCTTAAGGTATACGAATCAATCCTTGAATACGTCTGAATCGGTGACAAAAATTTCACCTGGCGTGACCCATAGTCGTGCAGAATACATGGACTTTTTGAACAAGAACACAGGCTTATTACATTAAATAATTCTAATATATTTCACATTGTCATAAGCAGCAAAAAAATCTGTATGTTATGCACTAGTTTAAATTCTTAAGAAAAAATGTTTTAATAAGTTATTTTGAAAAAAAGCACTTACCGGTGTGTTACATCAAATAACGTTTAACTGGGAAAACCCAACAAAGTCACGTGATCCTGCACCCTGCTTTAGCATGACTACGTACTTACTTTGCAATCGGAATGTGCAGTTACCTTCCGCATGTTTAATTAGCCTATAGAATGATTTAATACTTACTTTGCAGTGGAGATGTGCAGTTACGGTTGTTGATGCCACCGGAAAATCTCTTCTGCCTGCCGTAGCAAGCAAGTATGAGGACATCATCAAGGTAGATTATGTTAAGTCTTCGTCTTTTGTCATAGACAATATTGACTGAGTACCAAACTGATTCAGCGACGTGGGTTTCCATTAAAACGGCTTCAATGCCCAGAAAACAGTCTATTTAAATTAAACAGTACTTGTATCCTAAAATATTCAATTTTTAGTCTTGTCTTTTGTCAAGGAGAATATTAAGTGTGTACCAAACTGAATCAGCGATTTGTGATTCTATAAGAACTTAAATGCACAGAAAAAGTCTATTGAAATGGAACAGGATTTGTATTATAACATATTCATTTGAATGTGTGGATCGTGGTGTCATTTATATTCTGTTAAACATGGCTGTATCATTCAATTTATAATTGTGTCTTTGTATATAAGATTTATTTTAAGTACTCACGGAGACCCCTCCCGTAAACGACTATTCAGACATACAAGTTAGGCAGCAATAACATATAAGCACGTGATTAATTATTGCACAAACAAACAATATGCGTTTATACCTTGTTGCTATTTCTTTGCAGATTAAAACTACATACGTTACACTGAACCGAGGAGCCAGTGCGGAAATCCTCTACACCATCAACGTCCCTATCCTGTGTCAACCGGGAACAAAATGTGGAATCAACGTAAAAGTCTATGATGAAAGTGATGCTTATAAATGCGAAAACTCAACGCTGGCCGCGCGGGTAAGCGTCATGTACTTGAAAACAAAACCGAAAATATAAACACATGTGAAAGTTTTTTTGTCGTGTAATCTTGTATGTTTATTTTGTATGGCAGTTGGCCACTTACCCTAACTAAAGAACCTCTTAGTTATCTAAGGCTTGACATTTTTTGGTATTCAAAGTATTTGACAAGAAATATATATTTTTTTTACAAATTAAGACCATAGAAACGGCCACT
This sequence comes from Dreissena polymorpha, assembly GCF_020536995.1. NCBI lineage: Eukaryota > Metazoa > Mollusca > Bivalvia > Myida > Dreissenidae > Dreissena > Dreissena polymorpha. The sequence goes on from NC_068360.1 coordinate 15,437,630, forward strand.
AAATCGTATTATAACAATACAACTACATATTCGACTGTTGTTCATGAATACAATTGACCGTAAACACCGATCAAAAAATCAAGTTCAACTATATTAAACTCCCATCGGACCCTAGTCAACACAGATGCAACAGCTTTCTGCGATTAAAACTATTTACCCACTGACTGACTTATAAAGTCACGTAATAACCAAAGCAGTAAAATAAACGAAAATAAATGTTTAAAAAACACAATAAAACAAACGCACACATCCAAACAGTAACGTTTTAATACTTATAACCGCAGCAAATTTAAATACCTTGTTTCAATGAATTGATGTGTTCCTGGTTTTTCCTGGCTTTCAGCACAAAAGCATGTGCGGAGACATCGTTGAAGGTGCCAATAATATTGCGAGCACCACTGACAGTATGAACAAGTCGATAAAGATTACAACAAAAAACAACAACTGGTTTGAGCTAAAAGACACGTTTACGCTGACCATGGAGATAGAAGGCTTTGGAAAGGTGGATGAGTTCTGGGACAACTGTAAACTTAATACGAAAATCAAGGTATTTTTTTCTTTGGTTCACATTTAGAAGGAACACAGTAACTGATCAAATGCTTAGTATGGGGAATTTACTTCATTTCTAATGTAGTTGAATCGACATACAAAACATTAAAAATGATAAAGTTCCACGATACATCTTTTATAAGTTTTACATATACCTTTACATGTCAAATATAATCGCTGATAATGTTATAAGACGATGTATTCACCTTAGTGGTTTTAGTAAAACGTCTAAGACAATCAAAATTGTTTGTTCACATTATGAATTAATCTAAAATATAAACCCTTATTTCTCGACACTTGCATCAATTTAAATCATTTGCCGATGAAATAAACCATTTAAGTGAATAATTCATGTAACGTGTTATGGACTAACTTGTATCTAAAATTCCATTTGATTATTTGATAAACAGTTTATACATTAAGAGTATTTGACGTGGATTTTAAACGTTCATAACACGAGTCCACATTTTTGTGCATGAAAAACATGACATATGTGAGACAGCAACAAGTTGCGTCTCGAAATTAATCATATGGATTTATGTTCTCAGAAACGCTCTTATTTGATAATTACTTTTATGACGAGCTAATAATTCATTATACACTATTTTGTTCTGCCGGACAGAGGCGCATGAATGTCTGAATAGCTTTGAAAAGAACTAAATGCATTAGTAATTATAGATTCTACGCCAACGTATTCGGTTTGTTCCTTCTAATGTTTCATGAATTATATTTAAAACGCATTATTTTGGGACTTTGATTGTGTGGGTTTAAGTTTAATAGCGTTCACTGTAGTAGTAGTGGCATCACATTTTGAGTTGATTGCGGTAAATTGATTAGTGACTGTCTGAGTAAATAATGCCATTGCTGTTTGGAATCAGAATTAAGAATTATCAGAAGATTGATAAGCTTCGCTCAGGGTTTTATTTCTTTAGAATTTCAGTGGACGCCCCATTTCTTAAACAAGAACCAAATTTAATTTAATTTACGAAATACTTTACGAAATTTGTGTTGATTGTAAGCGTTATAGAGGCTTTAAGATAAATCGTTTAAGACCAATAATAAGTAATTACACCGTATTAAGTCAATAGTTTTAATTGTTTGATAGGTCGAGGTCGACGACTTCAAAAACTACTGGATGCATAACTACTGTTATTCAAACAACGATCCTAGAATTGGAACTTTCGACGGGGTGTAAGTGTACTTATGTTGAGAAAACCATTAAACGAATAACGAAATATGTTTTTTTTCCGTTTAATAAACAAGCCTTATACAAAATTGCATACAATTATCACATGCTATGAAAATTAAATGTTCCATTCAAGATAAACCCATATGATCAAATTAATTAAAACAACACATATTTCCATTTACTTGTCATATATGGTTATCCCAGCTGCAATATCTGTGAATGTGTTGGGTTTGTAAAAAAAGACCAGAAAATATTTAATTAGAATTCATCTCTTAGCTGATTTATGATTACCACACACTATTCTAGAACCTATATGAAATTTGCATTGAATAACGAAGTGTTTTTTGGCAATCAATTTGTGAAAGTAAAAATATCTCTGAACATAATATCCGTAACTTTACGTTTGCAGCTACTTCAGCCTGAACAATGCCGGGAACTATACGCTGTACAAACACAAAACACTTCCTATTCGGGTAATTACTAGACACTTAGAAATATGTTCCGCAATCGCCCTTTGTTGTATTACTGATGTCTTTAAAACACGACTCGCCTGTTCTATTTTACGGACAAATTTGATAAAACAATAAAGATGACTGCCTGTTTATTGTATACACAGTTTTAGGGTAAAAATAGTGGTTTGCTGTTCAAGTGTTTTATGATAAATTGCTTAATTTGCAGTCCTAAATGTTGAACACACACACACACACACACACACACACACATATATATATATATATATATATATATATATATATATATATATATATATATATATATATATATATATATATACCATGCTGATTTCTCTAAATATTTTTTACTATGTTGAATGCTCATGTAATAGATATACATGTATGTGCATGTCAATCTGAGTTTCAAAATATACGTATGCAAACATTTAGTGTATGTACAACATTTTACAATAACAAAGGCAATGTCTTGACGAAAAAGATGTTTGATATTAAATAGTTGTATCACGTTGGTTGCAGTTGACTCATAGTTGAAACATTAGCAAATATGCTAAAGTCAAGTTTGGAAAGTATGATGAAAAACTACATTATGGTAAGATAATCCTATCAATTCCATTCAAATCGTGTACACTGAACGTGATCTTTGGTACTGACACTAGGCTTACAGTTGCAGATGCTACACGCTGTTGAGGTCAAGCTGGTGGCTTAAAAGAAACATGTACATACATTTGCCTGAAAATGAGTATTTTGATTTGTATTAAGGTTTACGTCAGGTCGGTCAAAAAGAGTAGTGTGGTTGTTTTGTTTACGTCAGGTCGAAATAGAAACCGAGATATGCAATCGAGGAGGGGCTTGCACATGTGGTGTGACTGTGAATGCGGGCAAGGACGTGTTCGCTATCAACCATTGTGGTGGTTACCACATGATCAAGACGATCCAGAATACGGAGAAGATCATGAGTGTTAGGGAACAACCCGGGTACATGCATACGGTTAGTGTCAGAAGGGAACTCCGAGGGTACATGCATACAGTAAGTATCGGTAGGAAACTCCCCGGTTACTAAGTACAGTAAGTGTCGGTAGGGAACTCCCAGGGTACATGCATACAGTACTCCCAGGGTACATGCATACAGTAAGTGTCGGTAGGGAACTCCCAGGGTACATGCATACAGTAAGTGTCGGTAGGAAACTCCCAGGGTACATGCATACAGTACGTGTCGGTAGGGAACTCCCAGGGTACATGCATACAGTAAGTGTCGGTAGGGAACTCCCAGGGTACATGCATACAGTAAGTGTCGGTAGGAAACTCCCCGGTTACTTAATACAGTAAGTGTCGGTAGAGAGCTCCCAGTGTACATGCATACAGTACGTGTCGGTAGGGAACTCCCAGGGTACATGCATACAGTAAGTGTCGATAGGGAACTCCCCGGTAACTAAGTACAGTAAGTGTCAGTAGGGAACTTCCAGGGTACATGCATACAGTAAGTGTCAGTAGGGAAATCCCCGTGTACATGCATACAATAAGTGTCGATAGGGAACTCCCAGGGTACATGCATACAGTAAGAGTCAGAAGGGAACTACCAGGTTACATTCATACAGTAAGTGTCAGTAGGGAACTTCCAGAGTACATCCATACAGTTAGTGTCGGTAGGGAACGCCCCGAGTACATGCATACAGTAAGTGTCGGTAAGGAACTCCCCGGGTACATGTATACAGTAAGTGTCGGTAGGGAACTCCCAGGGTACATGCATACAGTAAGTGTCGGTAGGGAACGCCCCGGGTATATGCATACAGTAACTGTCAGTAGGGAACTCCCAGGGTACATGCATACAGTACGTGTCGGTAGGGAACGCCCCGTGTACATGCATACAGTAAGTGTCGGTAGGGAACTCCCCGTGTACATGCATACAGTAAGTGTCGGTAGGGAACTCCCCGTGTACATGCAACAGTAAGTGTCGCTAGGGAACTCCCCGGGTACATGCATACAGTAAGTGTCGGAAAGGAACTCCCAGGGTACATGCATACAGTAAGTGTCAGAAGGGAACTCCCAGGGTACATGCATACAGTAAGTGTCAGAAGGGAACTCCCCCTGGTACATGCATACAGTAAGTGCCGGTAGAGAACTCCCAGGGTACACGCATACAGTAAGTTTCAGAAGGGAACTCCCAGGGTACATGCATACAGTAAGTGTCGGTAGGGAACTCCCATTGTACATGCATACAGTTAGTGTCGGTAGGGAACTCCAAGGGTACATGCATACAGTAAGTGTTGGTAGGGAACTCATAGGGTACATGCATACAGTAAGTGTTGGTAGGGAACTCCCCGGGAACATGCATACAGTAACTGTCAGAAGGCAACTCCCAGGGAACATGCATACAGTAAGTGTCGGAAAGGAACTCCCAGGGTACATGCATACAGTCAGTGTCGGAAGGGAACTCCCAGGGAACATGCATACAGTAAGTGTCGGAAAGGGAACTCTCAGGGTACATGCAAACAGAAAGTGTCGGTAGGGAACTCCCAGGGTACATGCATACAGTAAGTGTAGGTAGGGAACTCCCAGGGTACATACATAAGGTAAGTGTCGGTAGGGAACTCCCCTGGTACATGAGCACAGTAAGTGTCGTTTGTGAACTCCCAAGGTACATTCAGACAGTAAGTGTCGGAAGGGAACTCACAGGCAACATGCATACAGTAAGTGTCGGTAGGGAACTCCCCGGGTACATGCATACAGAAAGTGTCGGTAGGGAACTTCTAGGTTACATGCAATCAGTAAGTGTCGGACCATTTACTCAAATAAATAGCTTTGAAAATTAACATGTTTACTAATGAAGGTTGTATTAATAGATATACATTCACTTATTCAGTTATTTCGTTGTTCATACCACATGGGACATAAGTAAGTAAATTTAATTTAAAATGTAATTTAAAAAAAGAATCATGGGGTAAATATTTTGTTGTTTAATTGTATTATTTTTGTTTTCGAAGAAGGACGATGCTATCAAATACACACAATGATTACAAGATCGGCATATATAACTAAATGATAATTGTCATTTAATTCTATCTGTCGCTTATCATGAGGATAAAAGTTATATTTATTTGTATCTTCTTTCCATGGTTTTAAAATCTCACTAATCGCTCATTCAGTTGTTTTATTCTACCACAATGATAAAACGTCCGTTTCTTGAAATTTAATTGGGATAACACGAAAGTCCCACTAATCGCTCATTCCGTTATTTAGTTTATAGGACGATGATAAAACGTCCGTTTATTTATATTTAATTGGGATAACTTGAAATTCCCACTAATCGATCATTCCGTTGTTTCGTTCGGCCTCGATCACGGAACGTCCGTTTATTTTAATTTAATTATGATAACTTAAAGGTCTCATAATCGCTTATTCCGTTGTTCAGTTCTACCTGCCACAAGGCACCATGATCAACGTAGACTACCATGTGGGAACTTTCTGGAAGACGATGAACGTCCAGATCTTCCCGTCGCCCGACGACATGGACAACACGGAAGGACTGTGCGGAAACTTTAACAACGACTGGGAGGACGACTTTACCCACAGCGACGGTACTGTAACCGTCGCGCAGGGAGATAGGTACTGGGATTGGTTCTTCTCGTTCAAAGACCCGGACGAGTTCAGCGAGTCATGGAGGTGAGATTTATTTTTGGCCTGAATTATTAATTTAGTTTTTTTGCAAGGGTGAGAAAACATTATAAATGTAAAACTAATAAAACGAGTAATAGCGGTAATATTATATGGAACATACAGGCAATGTACTCTTAGCACACAAGGAAATATATTACACGGTTGATTTTCTCAGCGTATCGTTGATATCTAGCCTATGACATTGACACAAAATAGCCGTAGTTTGCTAACATAGCACATATGCTTTTATAGAGAAGAAACTCCTTTGTTGAAATTGGCCCAAGAGGGAAAGCTTGATGACGTGCTGAATCCATGGGCCGATGATTACAAGTACTGCGTGTGCCCATTGGTGGGTGGATCGCGTCAACCAATGTGCCACAAGAAGGAAGACAAGCAGTGCACAAACTCAAAGGTCTTTTGTCATTTGAGATTCTTTGCATTGTTCCGCAATTAGTATTTCAGCCATATAAGTGAGGCTAGTTAGCTTACTCAAACATGTCTCAAGTAAGCTGGTTCAACAAGTACTTTTTTATCCAATGTGAGGAATATAGTTTAAAATACAAGCCTCTTTCTCAAACCTTTCAATTGTTTATCAATATTATTAGCATCTTTTTAACATTTTTGTCTTATTAAATATATTTACGTTGAAACAGATGGCTGAGGACCATGTCAAAATTAGATTTCTTCCTCCAATATTATTGTAATGCCATAAAACGATTATTGCGTACTTTTATAAGCGGAAAGTGTCGTCCCTGATTAGTCCTGGGCGGACACTTTGCGTTTTTCCGGTACGATGATCATATATTGTTAAAAAAACATAGGTCTACGCTGGAAAGGAGAAGATTATAATTGAGGAGACGAAGAGGTCCGTGGATAGTCAGCATATGGATGACCTTGCGGAACGATTGGGGATGTTGGGAAGAATGAGGGAGATGAACAAACTTCAGCGAAAAAAGGTTAACAATTTGAAATGTGAATCGTGCTGTAAAGGCGACCGGTGTTGCAATGACGCTTATTGAAACGTATTGCAGTAGCAAAGTAGTTTTGTTATGGAAATGCTTTGTAGTATTGATCATTGTTAAACGGGGTTTACATGTTTTATATGGGCAGTGTAAAAGGACAAAAACAATATATGAGCCGTGCTCTGTGAAAAGGGGGGTTTAATGCATGTGCGTTGAGTGTCGCCCCATATTAGCCTGTGCAGTCTAATCACGAATACTTTCCGCCTTAATTGGATTTTTGCTCAGAAGAGACTCTATGTAAACGAAAAATATCATAATAGCAGAAAGTGTCGCCGCTGATTAAACTGTTCGGACTGCAAGGCTTATATGGTACGACACTTTTCGCACATGAATTAAACCCCCTTTTCGCAGAGCACGGTCCATATCGAAATATCGTTGAATACATACAACATGATACAAAGTAATAATTTAAAAGTTATTGGTCATGTCATGTAGTTTATTAGTGGTTGACACAGTTTTAATATTGTATGGTGATTTTGGTTCTGTAATTCTACATTGTCTCACACTTTCTTCTACAAACATGCCTCCATTTAAATATCATACTGTTCAGGTTCATGAAATAGTAGCTTAAATTGTAAAAATAAAATATTTGAATGTCCGTATTAACTGTGAACGCGTTTTGTAGAGGGAAGCTGAAGAGTATACCAAAGCAGAAATAGACGATGCAAAAGCTAAATGCGAGGCTTACCTAAAAGATGACTGCATGGACGGAATAACAATACTTGGAAATAAGACAGAGAAAAGTACTCTGGACTGCGCCAGGGATCTTGTGGTATGGTCACTGGAATGAACACTGAGATAATCGTTTATAAGTTTAAACTTTATTATTGAAGGTCGATTGCATCTAACGCATTGAGCTTCTTAAAACGCTATTTGGTTCGTTTCCAGGGTATAACCAGTACATGTTGTCTTAAGGGAGGTCTAAATAATGTCCCCGACGTATGGTTCAGCCCAGAACCATTACACCACGGATACCTATCGTATATTAAATGATTGAACGATAATTATATATTGAATTTCATGTATTATGTTACTGAAGTGTTTCCTCGTTAAACAGGTAAAAATATCAATGAAATATGCATAGTGTTAGTACAAATAAACAACAACGATTTAAAATTCAAATTAAAAAAAAAAACGCACTTAGTTTTAAAAGGTTTTTTGAAAATACACAGTTATAATACAGTTTCAGCATAAGAATAACTATTATAGTTTTCACATGTACTTTAACGTCGCAGTTCTAGTATATACAAAGCATAAACATTAATATGTGCATCATTTCGTATAACAATGGTGGACTACCATGAACGAAACACGTGTCGAGCACGTTCTTGCTGACTTTGCAGCTGAATCCAAACGCATCGGATGCCCAACAAGGCAGCTGTCGTGCAGTGAAGACCACCATAGTCACCACTTTTGTCAAGGACACAGAGGCGCAGGTATTCAAAACGCATCGAACGATTGATTCTACAGTTTACTTGTATTCTTTACAAAAATAATGTAAGAATTACGATTACTATTAGCAAATTACTTAACGTTTTACGCATTTTTGGTTATGTTAGCGTATTAAATTCACTGTTGACGTTATACGGATATAGCTCAGGTAAACACGGTGAATGTTTTCATATTATGGCCAATTTAACTCTTTTCAACCTTTTTATAACTTGTGAAAAAAATAATGATGACTGTTGTTTTTTAGAAATGGTCATTTAAAACTACAAACTTTAATACATGTGCTAATTATTTCTGTACATTTAACACGGACACTAATATGAAAGCGTTTTTATTTCTCTACACAATAAAATGTAATATCTCTCTCTTTATCTTTAAGTTTGAAACAAAAGATGAAACGGGATCTAGTATATGTGCGATTGTGTTTTACAGGATACATACAAAGAACAATTCGCAAAGGTCAAGAAAATGTGTATCGACGACTGTAACGGAAATGGGAAATGCAATGGTTTGCTCTTTAGCAGATTTTTTTTTTTATAAGAGGTCACGGTGTAACTTAATTTTCTTTACCAGATTCTTGTGATCGTAAGTGTATAGTAGCGTTTCAGCATGCAATTTTTAATAGGAATGTTTCACAGTTTGACAAAATAGCACATTCCAAAACACATTTTCTGATTAAATTAATATTCTCAAAACAGCATATCAGTTTTAATAAGCTGATAGCTTTCTATGAACCATCGAAAAGTATAAAATAAAACGGATATAATATAATTGTTTTGAAATTATTACACGAGTTGAAAGGTTTCTAAATCTTATTACGTTATTGCTACCGGTGCATTTGAGACTGCAGTTCTTTTATTTATTTTTCAAATAAATCCATCATACAGACAAAGGAACCTGCGAGTGCGATGGTGACTACGACCCGCTGACGAACTGCTCACTGAGCCGCAGTCAGAAACCCACCCTGCAGGGCCTGAGTGGAGGAGGGCTCAAGGACGGCAAGTGTGACCGAAAGGCGGCCGGCTGCAACGCGTTCACCATTGCAACAAGCGGATGTACATCACAGAGTACATGCAAAGCGAATGTTACCACGGTAAAAGACGTGTTGTGTGAACTTGTGTTCAGGGCTTATTGTTTCGATGATTATAACGTTATTATCAATGCGGAATAAATGTATTATTTATTCATATTTGTTAATTCAAAAAAAGTTTATGTAAATAGTGTACTTACAGAAAATAAAATAATATATTCAGAAAAGTAAGGTTTTTAATCTAGAACTCCCGATATCAATACTAACTTCTGTTAAGAACCAACACGACCGCTGTATGTTATACCAAAACAATAGAAACCGCAAATGTACATACAAACACAACATGCAACATACAATTACAAATATAATCTCTTATCATAGTTTATTTTTAACAATGTTATTATATTTGAGTGTATCAATTTCTTCAAGTTCTACATTGCAGTTGGTTTCTCCTTTGAAAGTACAATGCAGGTATTAATAAACCCAACATTCAAATGCTTGTATTTTGTATGCCTTTCATAGCACTACAGTGATGAAACAAAAACAGTCACAGAAAAGGAGCAACCCTGTACATGCGTAAACGGTTTTGATGTCGAATATGACGTCAGTGCCATAACAGGTGCCCGTCGGCGTCGATCCAGTGACACCGTGCCTCTTGGAACAACGGTATGTATTGTGTGCATTGATCCACGCAACTGTCTGATATTTTGCTTTTTATTGATTAAAAGACCTGCAGATACATGTATTTGTCGAACCAAAAATCACTTTGCACAATAGTACGTGTTCAATGTCAACGTGATATCTGATTTATACATTTACATCATTAAGTTATATTTGAAAAACCAGCCTTGAGTGGGACATTTGCGACCTTCATTTAAATTTTCATATTTGCAATTAGCATATATACGGTCATAACTGTTAAATAAAATCAATACGAATTTAATTGCGCAGTTAGTTCGCTATTGTGAATTATATTAATTAGAATTTGATTGACATAAATGATCAGAATAACACCAAATAACTAATCAATTTACGAATTAAGAATAACCATGTGTTTAGTCATTCTGAAAACAAGTGTTTATTGTTTTTCGAAGATGTCATGTAAAATTTCACAGTATTTCGTCGCATTGTGCATATAGTCGTCGTGAATATATATATATACAACAGCGTTTAAATTCAGACTCCTCGTTTTCGTTATAGGTTGGCGTTGCAGTCAGCAATGACGGTAGCACATACAGCGAATCAGCGTCCAACGTTGATATAATTCTGGACAGCACTTGCATAACAAACGATGGGACAAAGTTTGTGCTCGCCGTAAGTTGTAATCTTTTCATCTGGATGCATTAGAGGTCCCTTCTTACAATCAAGGTCATTATTTGCTAGACAGGTATTCATTATGTACAGAGTTGATACATAATACAAATTGCCTAGTGTTATTGTGATAAATTATTTATTGCTTAAAAGAAATACTACAATAACTACCGATAATCACTATGAAATGTCAGCATCAATGTTTTCACGAATCTTTAAACAAGTTTTTTTTTCAAACTTCCACAGGTGTATTATATGTTGAAATTTTTTGCAATAATACTACACTATTTATTCTTTGGTAATAACTGTTTGCGTCTTCTTCTGAAAAACGAGGCTTAATTTATATGATAAGGTATCGTACCAGACAAGACTGCAGTTCGCTTATTCTGATCAGGGACGAATCTGTCCGCTTAAACAGCATTTTCGCTAAGAAGAGACTTTCTTTTAACGAAAAATTCCATACAAACGGAAAGTGTCGTACCGGTTAAGCCTCTGCGGACTACACTTGCGTATCTGGGGGCCGTTTCATCAAAGATCGTACGACAATCTTAATTTACGACCTAATTTTGGAGACTGAAAATACAAAAGCTGTTCATCAATATGCATTCAAAATATAAACCATATGTGAGAAAACAATGAAATGAATAGATATACGAAAAAATAATAGTATTATTATTTGATGTTTAGTTAAAATGCGTCTTTGAAATATGTGTCGTATTCCAATTTTGTCGTACGATCGTAGATGAAACGGACCCCTGGGCCAACCATTTACGCGCATGCATTCAGCATGGGTTTCCCAGAGTAGGGCTCAACCTTGTTTACATTCTAGGCTGGGTACTGTCTCATTGACGGCGTCTGCTATGCTGCTGCGGAAACCGAAAATGATGGATGTTATACCTGTGATATGGCCAACAGATTTGAATGGACAATATCTGTTAGTCACGTTTCACTTGTTGTTGTTTTGTAATTACAAATATTAAATTGTTAAATGAGTAGTATTAAAAATCTTTGTTTTGAAAAAATGAATAATTTCAATACAGGGTGTAATTGATTAATTATACATCAATAGGCAAATCACTATTAATTCATGTTTCCATGCATGACGATATGGGCATTATATAATTGCATTATATTTGACGAAACACTCTTAATTTACATCGAAACTAGGAAAAAAAACACATTCTCAGTTAGTAATATCAATTAAAAATATCGGTTTCGAAGAAATTTAAGTGCGTATCGTATAGCCAAATGTTGTCGTTTTGACATTAAACTGGAAAATGGACTCAAAACCATAATCATGAGAGAAATTAAGTTTATTTTCACTTGTTAAATGAGAATTATCTATAAATAACATATTAATAACACTCTTATGATAAAAAATAATAAACATTAATTATAAATTATACATTTATAATAATAAATATAAATGTTATAAACATATTTTTTGATGGTGTGATTTTACATTTTTTTAAATGATTCAATATTTTTTAGATTGGAATAGTGATAGTTTTATTCACAAATATGATGTCTCTAAATTCTTGCAGAATGATTACTGTGAGATCGGTGGTACTTGTTACCATGAATCGGATGCCAAATCAGCTGCTGAATCGTGCCTTACGTGTGTGCCAACAGCGAGTCAAACAGAATTCACCCAGACGGTAATTTTTATAAGATTACCTTTTTATTAGCTAAACAAAAGGGACTTCACGCACTAATTCATTAAATGTTACTAAATGAAATGTTTTCGAGACATAGTTGTTCTACTTTCTGCTTAGCTTCTATTAAATTGACTAAAGTATTATAGAAGAAATGCACATTGTCCACGATCTTTATTTAAGATGTTTTTACTTTTTTCTTATTGGAGATTATCTTGTTAATGTGGTTTTATTTTGCTCTAAAAGATAAACCTTATATTGTGATATTAATCAACATACTTATGTTCTGCGCATCGCACAATCTTGTCAGGAGTTATCAAACCCGCCATACAATCACGCAAAGTTTCGCGATCTCATTAGTGGATATCGTAGCTCCCGAGCAGTCTTTTCGAATGCGCGTGCTGACCTGGATCTGCGCTGGCCGCATATGGCATTAGACCCATTTTCGGGGGTCATATTATGACTGTTCCATTCACTTGCTGGAATATACAATTAGCATGAGTACTTAAAACTACTGCAAAACAATTATTATTATTCAGATGCTTATTTTCGTGCATGTTCGCGGGTCCTTTGAAACAAGAAATCAAAAGGACAACGAACGTTTAAGTCCAAAGTCTTTTATATCAGACAATCATAAAATCCACAAATTGTATATCAAGCGAAAATACCAAACTGTATTTATCCACAAAATATCATGCTAACAAACACAAATGAATACGCAGTAGGAATATTTTTTACAATCGGCCAATGACAGTTTAATATACAACATGGTAACCTAGATACTTTTAACTATGATATTATTGAGATATGTCGATGATTCGCTTTTCAAAACGAATCAACGACTTTCCCTTTAACAAGTAAATATTTTGTTTTACACCTTATTTCAGGCTGACACCTGTGTCATCGATAATCAATGTTATGATAACAACGGCTTCGAGATGGGAATACCCTGTCGGTATTGCAACACAGACATGGACATTACATCATGGACAATGAAGGTTTGATAAAGAAGATATTTCCAAAATTAAGCCCCGCTCTGAAAAACATGGTTTCATGTATGTATGTATGGTTTCATCCCATATAAGCCTGTGACGTATGCACACTGCAATCAAAGACGAATTTGTGGCTTTTTTGTTTGTAAGTACCTTAGTTTTGGTAATATACAAGTACAAATTTTCATTTTATATTAGAAGCGAAGTGAATATTGGTCAAGACCGTCACCAGTGCAGTACTATTCTTTTTTGTGATCAATTAACTGCTGCAGTCAGTGAACTCGTATAGAAATATCTGTAAATCCAGACAGGAAGTTGGGTCATGGCCACCAGACCCGCAACTACCTTGATTGTTGTAAAAATACTTTTTATATATGAAACATTCAATAAGAGCGGACAGTGTCTTATTTCATTAGCCTGTGCTGACTGCACAGACAAAGCTGGGACGATCCTTTACGCACAAGCATGAAGCTTGGGTTTCCTTTAAGCGCGACTTATTTTTATTTTCGAAATCGCAAAGGGCTTTTTTTTTAAATAAAAACTTATCGTAGAAATACATAACATATATCCCGTTATATCGGAACATGACTTCCATGAACACGCATATTTGATAGATAGAGTGCTGTATTGAAGGAACACGCTTCTTTAACGCAGTAATCTTAAAGCGATAATCGTGAATGGTATTGCGAGTTTGAATATTTTGTCAATAATCGGATAGGTTGAGGATGTATGACATTCTGTATATGTTGATATATATACATTGCGTGTTTTAAATATCTCGCTATTCATTGAAGTTTGTATAATGTATCTTTCATAAACAGGACGACACGTGCTTTATCTCGGGTGGTTGCTATGACGACAAAGCCGACAATCCATTGAACGGCTGTCTGTATTGTGACTCAGATGAATCCATCAGCGACTGGCAGACTCATGTGAACAAGACAGGTGAGGATCCGATTGTTATTCAACGTGTGTTTTATAAATAATAGACGTTGAAGTATTGTGCGTTAATAAAAAAAGTTCGTTCTGAAATAAAAGCTTCAGCGTTAGCTTACATTTTTCAGACAATTATTATGGTATAAATACTCGCATGTGATGTGCTTTAAATGTGTTCTTATATCAGCTACGGTTTGATTTATAAAACGAAAAAATGTCAGACTGTCGAAGTGTATAACATATTGATATTTTACAACCAGAATGTCAATTTTTGCTAAAAGAAACATCAGGAAGAAGCTACAAACCTTTTCTTCAAAAAAGTGTTTAACATCAGAATAATGGCTGATATTTCAAACTCATGTCATTGTTTGCTTCATCAGAATAGTAAAGTATATAACAAACGTGTTTGCCATCATAATGGCAACTTAAAAAACCTACTAAATATGTATCCCATCAATTCTAGTTACAAACTAATATTGTTTCCTAGGTCAGCTTTCGTTGCAAATAGATTTGTTCGACTAGAATGTGAATTACGTTGCAAAAATATTATTTCCATAAGAATGTGAATTGTGTCTACATCTTTTCTTCGACGTTAATACATGTGTTTCTTTGTCAGAAAAGTCCAAGATGCAACAAATAATACTTTACTGTGTTGTAACTTCAACAGCGTTAATGACACATGTCATTTACTAAACTAAATCGGAATGCAGAAAAAATATATTCGTTCCCATCTGTATTTTTTGTAAAAAAAACTTATAATGTCTCCCATCAGAATGCTTATCCAAAAAAGACGCGGTGTCCGGAGCTGTCATCGCGGCTGCTGTAATCGTCCCCATTCTGGTGTTAGGAGGAATCGGCGCGGGAATACTCATCTACAAGAAAATGCAGACGAAAAAGATAATGGATGCAAGGTACGGAAATTTATCATCCTCTGAGATGATATATTATGTGAGTATATAGAGATATGGAGATACTTAATCAGCTAATGTGCATGTCATGGCATAATTGAATTAGTTGTATTTTGTTTAGACTTCACCAAGAATAGCATGTGGAAGATATATAGCTAATTTCCGGTGTAGTTTAAGATTGAATATTTGTGCTAACAGATTTGATCATTTTAGACATTTTGAGAATATAACTAAAAAGCATGTCTGGTACAATATTGTTAATCACGAACAAGTCGTTTTTGTGTTTATAGTGTATGCTTAATATGTTTTATAAATTATCTTATTTGGTCAGAACTTTGTTTAATTTCATGTCTAGATTTAATTTTTGGGCCATCTTACATATTGATTTTGAATATTTAAAGTTGCTTTTAAGCGAATTTCCATGTTGTGTTGTCCTTGTTCCATCCTATTATAAATGCGCAAAAATGGTATCTTTAATTAAATCATCCGCGATTCCAATTCTATACATATGTACACATGATCGATGTATGCTTGCAGAATGAATGGAGGTTTATACGACGAAACACCAAAGAACGGCCATTTTCGCACACGCGTTACGCCCACTCCCTACGACCCAGTGATACCGGCGATGCCCTACAATATTCCGAAAGATGAGATTAACCCGGACAAACTAAACAGTAGACCGGACAATCTGTACTCCGACGACCAGACAAGCCAGTCGATTCATACGCCTATTCCGTCGCCCGCCCCAAAGCTTCCAAGCTTCCGGCGCCACCCATGGGATTCACATCCCCGGCGCAACCGATGTCAAGCGCCTCGACAGAGATGGAGAAATTTCAGGACGCCGACCACTACAACACAATGTTGAGCATTGCCGACGAAACCAACGCTTAACCTGTGATGAAACTACCATATTTGACTGAACAATGTATACTACTTTAAGCATTTTCTTTTCATTATTGATAAGGGAGTGTTTTTTTTCTACTTTAAAGGTTTGAAAAACTCGTATGTAGATAATTTTGAAATAGTGTTTCTCGTACACTATTTAATAATCAAACTACATTGAGAATTATTCTTTCTCCCATTTATCTTTTTGCGAACACTCACCCAGTAACTGTTAGTGTATTTGTTGTGATTGCTTAAAATCATATTACTATTTATATCTCATACTCCAAAGATAATTAGATAATGGTTCATACTTTTAAGATGGCCCAGTTTAAGGTAATTCAACTGATTATTACGTATCTAAGCACACATGTATAAGCTTTAAACAAAGTTTCGTCATGTTGAAATTTCAACCATAATCTGTCTCACTGATTTTATGTAATATCTTCCTTCAACTCTTCTATGCTTTACTCGTTTCTGTATCGTTTAAATTGATAATCAAACAGGCTGGTCCTGTACTTTTAAGTTTCGTTTTCGAGGAGTGATGTTCCACATATATTCTTCTTAAGGAAGGACTAGTTTTGAAATAAAGTCGATCAACACCTACATGTAAATTACATAGGGGATCAGAATATTTGTTTTTGGAAACAAAAGAGTGTATCATTTTTATAAAGTTGGTGAAAGAAGATTTACTTTCGAAACGAAAGCCGATGAAATAAATTAGGAATACGTTATACTAAATTTTGAACGACTTCGATTACTAAAAAAACTTAGAATGAGACGTAATAAGAAAGGCAAATAACACTTGTATAATATGTGAAGGATTACATTTGGACGAACGTCGGTAATCAATTCCATTCGAAAAAATAAGAATGCTTTTCTTGGAAATTTAAGTCGATTAACACTTTTAAAAAGACGGAAGATGAAATGATATATGTTATAATATTATATTTGTTTTTCAACAAATATTGCTTAACGCTTCAGTAGAAACGTTTCTGGTCAATGTCCGCACTGGCAAGTTTTAGGATTTTTTTAATGAATTAAACGAAAAAATATATGACTAACCAACCATACAAACATTTAATAAAGGTCAGGAAAACTTGTGTTAAAATACACTGTTAAGAATAACCACCTTTTACAGATTCTTTTACTCATTTCGAGTCAATTCATATACGGTATTTTTATGTCAGTAATATATGTTATTGAAAACAGACATCAAGTTCTATCCATGAGGCGAATGAATTGTAAGTTTTGCTCTGTGAAAGATTTTTTATTTTTGTCATTGTATCTTTTATGACGTTTCTGTGCTGTCCAATATCAATATTTTCATTATAATACAATTTTATTAAAGTTTATCAACATGCACGAAGAAATACTGACACCGAACTCAATATAAGCAACACATTAAAAATACCCATGTACAATTTCAGCTTTGGGGTCATAAACAAAATGTTCAAGAACACCAAAATAAAAACAAAGTAATTGAATTGTTACTGGTATATACTTTTTATTTGCTTTTTTCTAGGGGAGGATTTAGAACTACATGTATTGTGATGTATATGTTTTTTTGTAATAAGTGTTCTTTACTATGTTAGCATTTTTATGATAAAAGGATAACATAAGTTTAATGGGATATAAGGAAGTTTTTTTGAATTTTGATGTAAAAGCTAAAACGCCGGAAATGTGTGTTGCTTGCGAAACAGGATTAAATGAAGAGACAGAAATAACGATAGTTTCGTGATAAACCAAGAATGTTAAGAGTAAGAAACAGCTATTGCGCCAGTAATGAAACTTAAGTGTTTGTTAGAATGCAATGACTCCTATGCCACTATAGTTGACAAAAAAACGTAGATTAAAATGTGTGTGACCTTCGTTCTTTTATTCTGCATTTGTGATATAGCATATGATGATTTTTCACGCATGATAGCATAATAAATACTTTAAGTGGATGGTGTACGTGAATTTAGAAACAAATGCGAATATGCAAAACATATTAATTTATTGCGGCCCATTTGGTTAATGAGTTATGTAAATTAAACATATGTATGTATATCGTCGCTCTATCATGTTTTGCCTAGAATTTGATATTGCCTTCATACCTTTAGCCGTTGGATACTCACCTAATATATCAAATTGTGTTTGTGTGTTAATGTTTTGTCTCATTCATTGTTGTGATATTTCCAAGTCCCGCGTAAACACCCACACGTTGTTTTCTAAATTGTAGCATGGTAACTAAAAACAACATGAACATGTGCATACATTTACTTGAAACAATGTGTATATACGATCTTTATGGAAACCAATCGCATTACTAGATATGATTGTATTTATTATGCTACTTCATATGATACTACATTGTTGTATTGGGTTGACTAACTTCTTCTATAAATATTGTTGTACGGATAAGTGTTTTTAATTTCTTGAAAACGCAACATTTTAATTTGTTTGTAAGCGTATTTGAAAAGCAGTACTCTGCAGCGGACTTGGAAGTAAAACGACTTCAAAACAAAATTGTGTAAATTGTCTGTTACATTTTCACAACATATCAACCATCTATATTAACTTGATCACAATAAAGATGTTATGTTAAAACCAATCATACACGTGTAACACAAACGAAAAACGACACGTATACTCGTGTACTAAGTACTATCTACAGATGTCGAATAATGAACTGTTTTATAATTATGGGGATTGTATACTTTTGATAATAAAATGTATCAGACATATGGCTTAGGTTTTTGATAGAAGAGCTGCACGTGTCAAGTATTACATCTTTCATAATTACACTTTTAATAAATATCGCGTATTTGGACCTTACGTATGGTCGCTGACAAAATAAATGCTATGCAAAAGCAACAACAACATCAATAAAGCTTACAATAAGGCTTCTAATCTACAATAGTGAATGCTAAAATACTTCTTTCTTAGATAATTTTATTAATTATGTTAAGAAGGAGACAACAAATTATTACTCGTGTTAAAATTTACGAATAGTGTGAAATTAAAAAAATGATAGTGCTTATTTATTAAGTAAATTAATGAAAAAAATTAGTATGAATATGTTCATGCCGTAATGTATTGACTGTTTGGTTACACGCGCAAGAAACAAATCCGACATACAGACAAAAGAACGCGCTGAAGGAAAATGGCAAATTCCACACCCTCATAGGGGACAAAAGAAAAAGAGTTTCGGTTTGCTTAGATTCGGGAGAGTATTTTATCGGATGTATTCGTAGTTTGAGCCGTGAATTTGTAGAGAGCTGTACATTTGTGGGTTAATATACATTTTTCTTCTTTATTGCCTCTACATTTTGAGCCCTGGGACAAGAATGAAAGAACAGTTTTCTGTAAAGCATCTTCTTGTCTGTGCAGCTTCTGTTGCAAGCTGACAGATCGGGCCATATATCTTCTCCTTCAGTGGCTCGTGCGTCATCCTACGTTCCTGGAGTATGTGTTCAACCGCTTGTTGGGCTTTCCACATAGAGACGGCGCAAGGTGGTCTAATAGAGATTATTCCGATCTCCACGTATCCTTAAGTCCAAAAACGTGTACTGTTATATGCACAAGTGTTGCATGAATGTTAAAGAATGATAAAGAAAACTTTGAGATTATCTTTATAAATAACACTATTCATTTAGGTCATTGTATTATGAACCACCCGTAAATAAATATACCTTAGTAATGATTACTGCATTCGGGATATTTTTCGGAAACTATTTATATGTGATCATTGATTTCGTCGACATTTATGTGTTTGATATTTGAATTATCGTTCAATAACAATTCTTAGATTGAAGTCAAATAAGGTCGCATGTTTGAAAGTTCACTTGAGTCACATCCACATATTACAATCTTATGAATGCTAGAAACAGTAAAACATGATACAATTATCATATGATTAAGTAACAAAATAATGTCGTTTTATTATATAACATTCAGTATTAAACTTATAAGATTTATTGTGCGCAATTTAATTAATCGCATACAACCATACAATTTATAACGATTAACATGTACAGTCTTTACAAATCTGCGGTTTCATGTTTGGTATTGTAATGAATCGGTTTTAACAGAAAATATATTATTTTTGTAAAATAAAAAGATTTCAATAGGGCGTATGGTGGAAAGAATACATTAAATTGTATTACAAACTTGAACAAATTATGATGAATTCCATGCGTATAGTTTATTATTTTCTGCAATATTGTAAAAACATGTTTCAAATCATTTATCATGTGGGTGTGCGAAGTAAGGTTTTTCACTTATGATAATTTAATTTCAGATCATAAATTTTGTAAATAAGGTCAACCGTTAAGCTTATCAAAATGTTACTTTAACTAGTTATATATGTTGCATAAGATATACGTGTTCACTATTTTTCCTTTAAATATTCAAGCGACGACTGTGCATATCAGTTTCAAATGTAATACACACACATGCAATTTGTATCAATATCGGATATTAATAACTATTTGTCCTTAGCTTTTGACGGATTTGAAAAATGAACAGAACATTATGAACCGTTTGGTATCACTTGTGTTGATGGTGAATTCAATGCTACAACTGGAACTATTTCAGATGATTATTAACTATGTGTACCTAAATATGACGGAGGACGATTTGCAAGATTAAAGAAATAATAACGGTCCGCATTTACCCAAATACATTTGTTATTGATTTTTTACACAAACCCACGGACAAGTATTTATTTCATAATGTTAATCAACCAATCAACTGGTAGCAAACGGAATATTTAAAAAAACTATACAATATATAAGTATTCTTTTATATATATCCCCACGGTCTCGGCGTTAAGTACTATTTTCAAGTACATATAAACTGCATTTAAGAATTACATAATTTTAGTATACAGGATTGGAGCAGTTTTTCAGATCACGCCGCAATATACCTTTTCTTTGAAGTATCAGTGCATTATAAAAAAAAACATTGCAATACAGAAAATCGCACACAAACTAAATTTATTTCGAACTCATAATTAGTACATGTGATTCGTGTGGCATAGCATATACGAATATTGGATGAACTCTAACAAGAACACGGCTTTGGATGAAGAATGTGTGTGCATGTGACACGGGTTTGAAGTAAAACCTTCTCAAGCACAATAAAAACCCCTTAGTTCAACAAACAATGTCTTGATGCAAAACGAGAATTCAAAAAGACACGAAATATCATTAATCAATTAAGTCTTTTCGGGTACTAAGAACTATTTATAACAAAATAAAAAAAACTGCAAAAACTAAAGATAAATTTAACGAAGATACCGATATCGCAAAATCTCAAGCTAGAAAATATTGGACATCCTTCAAAATGCAACAACTAATAAAATAAAATAAAAATGAGTAACTTGCAAACTACAAATGAGCACACACATAATGAAAATGCTAACAGAAAAGCAACAACGTTCTTTCTTTAAACTCCAAAATACTATTTAAAGTAACGGAAAACGAAATACAAAAGGCAGTTTTTACACAAAATAATAATAAATCATGTGGACCTGATGAAATAACAACATAACGTATTCGCCCTATCACCGTGTTTTAATGTGGGTAATTAAAAATGGGTTTGTTATGATGATTTATAACTCATTTGAACTTTTTCTAAAACCCGTATACCTCAACTTTTCCGCTCACCGTCGAAATTTTATACTTCTGACAAGAGCACCATAACGGTGATTTTTACATGTACACGTGTAGCAAGTATGCACCGCTCAACACTGACATTATAGAAATATGAACACCGCTCAACAATGTCCGTAAAAGCACCGCATCTTTATGATTTTTTTGGCACCGCTTTATTCTGATATTTTTTCTTTCAGAAGGAAGAGATGTTCAAATTTATGTTTGAACAAACCAAAAAACAAGAAAAGGAGACTTTTTCCTCCTGGTGCCGAATATTACAATTTACTTTGAAAATATTTGGTTTTCATTTTTTTTAAATACTTGACGGAAATAACTATATATGATTCGAACCCTTTACATCTCGTTAAAACGGACCGCGCTGTAATGTCTTATCTATGGAGACATGCACTCACAAGCTTCTATAGACAGTCTCGAAAAAGTTTTTTTAAATAAGTGTTACCCCTTTGTTTCTGATATAAGGAGTCGAGAGCATCTTGGTACCGGTAAATATCTTTGGTTTTGGCCACAAACATCACATTCATATTTCAGTACGTTAATCTAATGCAACATCACTTTGTACACTCTATACATAACTAAATTTATTATTTCCTTCGGTTAGTTTTACACCAACATTTGCTTATACCATCCATAATCGTAGCTGGACATCTTTTTTTTTTACTGATTATGAATCTGAAATCAATAAATAATAATTATCAATAATGATTGTATTTTACCACAACAATACAGATAAATTGAAACATGAGACTTAAACATGTACCCATCACGTACTGGAAAGCAAGACAATCGATCCCGGTGAACCTTTTTGGTGCAAGCATGCTATCATTTTCAAGATCAATTCTGGGACATGAAACTTTTATAAATGGAAGATTATCGTAAATAAATTCAGCACACGTTCTAGCTTTTCATTTAAAACCATGTGCAGAAGTTAGCGGTGCCACGAATTTCAGTGACACGGAATATAAATACGGTGTTTATAATCAGTGTTGCGCGGTGCATCGATATTTATGTAAGTGATGCATGTTTTCACCAAAAACAATAGGCATTTAACAGATATTTAAACAAACAGGTTCGTATGGCATGTTCTTGTTTACATATATACAATGATTTAAGTCTGCCACATCAGGTCTGACACATCGACAATCATCTGATTATTACATTTTTCTCACAAGTACGAATGGTGTCGAGCGCGACACGACTTTTTGTTAACACTATTTCAAAGTCATGCTAAATATTTTACGACTGGTAAATAATTAAATAGACGACATATTGGTTCAGAAATTCGATGGAGTGATTCGCAAGTGGCAATCATTTTGCAGTGTCTTATAATAAAACATTTTGTCACCCACTTACCTGATATTGCTTCGTTCGCCATGTTTCTTTTCGTCAGAAGGATACGGTGCTCTTGTCAGAAGTATAAAATTTTGACGGTGAGCGGAATAGTTGTAGTAATCGCCCTATCATCGTGTAATACGTGAACATCCTTCATCATGTACATGTGCTGGAATTTACCAAAAGCTACGCCATCATTGTTTGTTTAAGAACGCTATGTACAACGCTTTCATCAGCAAAGTCTGCTAATTTCCAAATATTATGCAACCGTCAAATGAAATCCTGAATGGAATCTATTTGTAAGTAAATATTTTATTATTTCTTTACAATTTTATAAAATTGATATTATTCAAATGACAAAACATTACTATGAAAGCAATAAGAAAAGAACGATTTTAAGTAAACAGGTGCTCCAAATGCGAAACCAATTTACGCCCATCAACTTTAAACCTTCCATATTTTACGCACACATACGGTCATATTTTAGAGAATACAATTTTATGTGTTGTTTAATGCAGTTGTGGTGAAGAATTTGTGCATATAAAATGTGTTTTTTCGTTATTTTCAATCGGTACGAAATGGGTACGAAAATTCGGTTTTGTTCCGAACTGGTTCGTACCAAAAGTTCAAAAATCGCAAATCAACAGTTTTTAAAAGCGATTTCAAGCCATGAATGCCCAAATAAAATAGTCAAGTTCATGGGGGTTATTATCGGATAAACGGCTCCTTTATGAGATTGAACTATCAATTATGTTATCCTGGGATAAACTGTCACGAAGATCGATAATTATAACGATTATTAGGGACGCTATTTCTTTAATCAATACATGTACCATGACAAAAACACATGTTTACTATCTTGTTCCAACAGGCATTTGTGAGCATTTATGTTTAACAGTTTTATAATTATAATGTTCTGGGAACGATATATTTTAGTTAAGATACCAACTATTTCTGAAATCAAAAGTAGGTCTTTCCCTCGATGTACTATATTTCGGATATGTTAAAATTCGGACATACAAAGATAGTGATATTTATGTGTTGATTTGTTGTATATAGTTTGTAAAAATATGTTTTGTGTTATTTCAGACAACAAGAATGGATGGTGGCTATTTTCCTGGGCCTTTCTGTCAAGAAATAGATGTGAAAAATATGCATTTAATTGACCCTGGAAATCGACCACCACAGCTAACAGAAAACCTTTTAACAATAGGTGTTGTTTTAGAATTTGTAAAATTTGATAATAAACAGAAGTTGATGTATATCATGTCCAAATAACCAAATGTAACTGTTAAACAATTGAATTGAGATGCTTTATTTTCTGATGTTGGATTTATTTTTCCTTTCAGATGATGTATATTTGTGTGATACTAGGTTTTAATAAATAATTCTATCTATCTATCTATACTGTCTAACTCCCCTTGCGGGTATTATTGACAGGTACTTATTGTTATTTATGTATTAACGTACTTCTCAAAGTAATAAAATATAGTCAATGGCCGCCATTATTCATTAATGTCGTAAGGTTCCTTAAATGATTGTCCTTATTCATAAAGTTGGAATTACCGGCGGCTTTCACACCGCGATAAAGTGGCGACAACTTTTTTTGGGCCAGTGAAAACCCTGAAAAAGCGTTATATTATGCTATTTGTATTTGTCTGCGGTATTGATTTTAACTGGACAATGAACTATTAAATGGTTCTTTTAAACCCCAATAGCTTATTAATTGTGTTGTTTGTTGAGATAAAGTATTTTTAATGCAAAATATGGATTCCTTGTGAAATAAAAAAACATACAGATGGCAAGTTTCAACCAAATGAGACAATTCAAACAAAACAATAAATTCAAATGATAGCAAAATGAAAAAAAGTTATTTTGTCCCACGCACGAAGTCCGCAAAACGCACAGGTACTATGACCACAATGCTCAGCAAAAAAAATCACCAAAACGTTTATTATGGACAAATGAAAAAATTGCATACCTTTTGAACCAGTTAACATATTTTTTAAATTCAAACTAATTTAAAAACTTCACATCAAGACCTACAGTCTGATTATTGTCATTTTGCACATCAACATGTTTGAAAACAATCGCTGTGAATGCTTAGTAAAAAGAACTTCATACCATAACATTTTAAAAAGGAGTGCATATTTGGTCACCCATCTTTTTTTCCGTCCTCCTACCCGACACTTTTAGAAAAAACAATCCGAAAATCATTTAATTAAAAAATTCTAGCCTTATTTACATAATGAAGTAATAGATCTAATGATCATTTCCTCCCGTTGATCTGATAAGGAATCGGCCGTAATTAAGGTAACCGTTGCCATGCCTCAGTTGCTGTGCTGCGCGCGTGTATGTGCGTATTTTAGAGTTCACAAATCCCGATGCGTCTTCGCGAATGTATTTTTTTGCTGACCTGCCCCTGCGACCTTTAAGGAAAGATGTGTTACGCAATGTAAACGTAACATGCAGTGGACTATTTTCATTATGTAAAGTGTACTCTTCCACACCGCGGACACTTTCTCGGAGTTCGGATAAACCCAGGCACTATTACACTATCACTAGGTATAATTAAACCAATTCAATTGAAACAGAACTGGAAAATAAATATTCATTAATCTGGTAGACTTTGCACCTATTGCACATGTATAAAACGCATTTAACGCTAATCATACTTAGAAATAATAGAACAAAGACAATATAAAAATAGCGCGAAGTAGTAGATTCCGACTATTTTAACACAAATTAAAAATTGAATAAGGGTGTTAATGTAAAATAAAAGGAGAAGACAGAAAATGCTTAATACGTTTTTAACCTTTAATAGAAATAAAACCGTTTATAGCCAACGATACCAACATTTAAGATCCTGGTGTCAAAAAATCATAAACGTCGATTTTACTTGTCTAAAACTCGCGAACTTATTTTCATTGACTTAGTATTATTGCCCACTTGTTTAATATATAATAAAATTATTGCTATAAAATGTATTATGTTTATGTGTAAACTTTTGTCTGCTTGAACTGTACTTGTTTTTGCGTTTGTATTTATTTGTTTTATCTTTATCCTAAAATAAATACCATAAATAAATCGTATATAAACTCAAATAATATTGCCGATGGTACAAACATAAAGTATTCGTTATTTTGTTATATTATTCTTCAGTTCAATGGGAACATTACCAATTTATCTATGACAAATTCAATGTTTTATTTAAGTCTCATCCATTTCATGTACATACTAATTACAAAGCATTAAAACATACATAAAAACATGAAAATGACCATTCTATGTAAGAATTATAGCAGACTATGAGGAGTTAAATATTGCACAGTTTTTACATACTTGTTCTCTATATACAAATTTAAATTAAAAGTTAGGTTACCATTGCTAATCCATAATTAAAAACTGCCATAAGATATACATGTAATGAAGTAAAATGCTGACACTGCGAAAAGAGACACTAACGCGCATAATATAAAATGGTTTAAGAAATCGATTATCACCGCTGACCAGGTTGGAAATGAACTGATTAGCAATTGTTACCCACGCTTAGATAAAAACTAACAGACCCTGTAAACTACGACTATAGTGACATAACTTACATTGTAAAACCATATCAGTTAAAAGTTATAACTAAGAAAAAAAAACCTGAACGGTGACTCCAGACTGATAGAGACATTTAGCAGAACAGACATCCAGCACATACTTCTTCCGAAGAAATAAGCAACCCTATCCAGTTTCCCATTACAATCTGTTGGACTTTATACAGGATTTGGTCTCCTCAGTCTGGGTGCACACCATTTAAGGGAGTTATTTTGCACTACCTAGCATATTACAACTGTGGATATACTAATGAAAAGGATAAAATACTCCAAAGTAGGTCTCATTAAATTTTAAACATATTTTAAGTAGATGTTTTGTTTTTCCTTTCATGAAGAATAGAATAGCAGATTTTGGCTGATAAATTCATAACATTCTCTGTAGTAAATATATATTTCAATTTTTCACAATCTGGCATGGAATGATTATCAGGATTTACACCTAAATTATCCATTAGCATTTGCCTTGCATCAACAAACAACGGACAGTGAAAGAGTACATGTAATTCATCCTCGATCTTATCTATTAAATGGAAACAAGTTTTATTGCATAGCTCTATATTTTCATACCGACCGGTCTCTTACCTAAGCGGCGCCTAAACTTAGTTAAAGCACTTCTATAATTGAATGGTATTTTACCGCTAATATATGTTTCAGTACCAACAATCTACTTTAAATAGTTTCCTCAAATAAGTCCTCAATTTATTACGTCCTATGTTCCTTTGTCCAGATTCTCTATTAACTAAATATCTCCATTTAACAATTTCCTTTTCTAATAACTTAGACTCTATAACATTTATAACATGCTAACTATTACCTAAGATCTACAATATCAGACATATTAAGATCATTTAAACACACCTTTAATCTTGTGTACCCATTTCGAACAGATGATTTTGTCCTTTTATATATATTCATGTTAATTTTAGATTCATCCATATTCGTATTTTTAAAATGCTGTTTACAAACAGATCCTAATTGTTTAACTATTGGTGGTGTCCAGCCCATTTCACCCAAAACAGCCGCATTAGGCGTGTATTTACCAACACCAAGATAGTACCGCATAGCTCTATTCTGAACTGCGTTGATGCATGAATAGGATTTATCTCCCCATGTTGGCGCATTATAATTAATTATGGGCCATACCATGGAATCAAACAGTTGTGTAAAGGTTGAAAACTGGAAGCCACCAAAAGCTTTACAATTATTAATTACTAAACCCAGTGCTCTAGATACAGACATAGCTACACGTTTTGCTATTTCATGGTAGTCTAAGTACTCATTTAAGATAACACCAAGGTATTTATAACAATGTACAATTTCTAAGTTCATACAAGCATTTTTAAACACATGTTTAGAACACTTTCTGGTCTAAAATGGACAATCTTTGATTTATCACAGTTAACTTACATTTTATTTCGTGAACATCAGGCAGATAAAGAATCTAATCACAGTTGGAGGTCATCAACAATTTCTGCGAGCAGAACTACATCATCAGCAAAAAAGGAGAATACATATTTTTTATCATCTATGTCAATACCAACTCCTAAGTTACTCAAAAAGGATATCAAATCATTTATGTAGAGATTGAAAAGCACAGGGGACACAGGGCTTTAAGCCGCATTTTATGTCGAACCACTCTGAATCGAACCCATTTACCCTCGCACAACATTTCACATCACTGTATAAGGACTTCCCGGCTTGTAGCAGGCGGTCCTGTAGTCTCTCATGCCTTAATTTCTCAAACAAAAGAGCTCTACCAATCGTGTCATATGCTTTCCGATAGTCAATTAATGCTGTGAAAGTTGATAACTTTTTCAATTTTCTGGTTTCAATTACATTTGTCAAAGCATGGGCATGATCAATAGTGCTCTTTTCCTTAATAAAACCATTTTTGATCATCATTTATAACATTTTATATTAAACACCATTGTGTGATACGATTATTTAATACACTACAATATGTTTTAAACATAGTAGGGACGAGTGTTATTCCAAGGTAAGACATAGGATCTCTCGGATCTGCCGTTGACGACTTTAGTATAGGCGATATAATGCCTTTTGACCAAGCACTAGGCACTTTAACAGTAATAAAACATCTATTATATAAACTATGTAACATAACTAGAGCTCCATCATTCTTTGACAACTCACTAGGTATTTGATCATAACCAGGAGCTTTTCCAGATTTTGCAGCTAAAATACATTTAAGACCCTCTTCAATATGTATCATTCTATCACACAGAGTCTTCATCTATATTGCCATCAGAAGTTGAACAATCAAAAGTATTAAAATTACTATTACTTCTATCGGTTGTGTCCTCTGCGTTAAGAAGCATTCTGAAGTCAGAACCCCATTTGTTAAGCACAGCATTGGGGTCATTTCAGAAGGAGCCGTCGGCCAAGTTTACCTCAAAGGGAATTTTCTTCAATCGTTCATTTTCTATCCCTATTTTCCCATTAGTTTTCCAAAATGAACCTGACGAAGCATTTACTGTAGATTCCAAATCAAGCTGGGCCTGATAGACAAAATGCCTCTTAGCCCGTTGCACACCACTATCAACAAGTTTTCTATTCAGATAATTCTGAGCATAGATATGTTTATAATGTGGTTTTTAATTTGGTTTACATTTTAACCATTGTTTTTCTGCTTAACACATATTTGTCCATAACATTGTTAAGTGATCAGTCCACCAAGGCTTTTTTGACCTAAATTTCTTCTTTGTGGTACCAGAGGAAGACAAAGTTAGAACCTTATGATGTAACTTTTCATACATATCACCATGAACACTATTTATTTAACCAAATTTATGTGTAAAATCTTATTTCGTACATCAATATAAGACAAAAAGGTTGCATCAGCATTTGTTGTATCAAAATTTGTTTTCTCTATTGAAATGATTTTTTTCTGTTCAATATCATCATAATTACAATTAACATCAAACAATATATTCCATCTTTGCATTTTTGCCAAGTTGCCCAAAAAAGTGATGCTTTATCCACAAAACCAGACACTAAGTACTTCAAACTGCCCAAAACTTGTATTTAGTGACTCATACGGAACAAGTCAATAATCCACAACCGATGCACCCTGTGGACCAATAAATGTGAAGTCATTACTTAAGGAGCTTCTACCATTGAAAATCGCAAAATGACATTGATAAAAAATTCAGTCAACAAAACTCCATATTGATTCTGAGTGAATTCAACGACATGCCTCTCTGGTAATTGATCGACACCCGCGATGCAATCCTGGAGATCTGCTCGTCCACTGTTGAAATCATCACACAGGTACGTGATTGACTCAGCATCATGGTATTTACATATATGTAGCAGTAAATTTTCAAAATATAATGTTGCATCTATTTGTCTTGTAGAATTCTTTGGGGGTAAATAACAAACACATACTTTTATGTTACAATACAGATTATTTTTAAATTTCAACAATACCCACAAAATACCCTCATGTTCAGTATCTAAAATTTCATAACTTAAATTAGATACAAGATATTTTTTTATTAGAAGAGCCACACCACCTGATCCAGTCTTTGCCTTTCTATGCGCATTTTTCCTATTATGACATATACATGTGAATCCATCAATGTTTAATGATTCATTATCTTTAGAATGTGCCTCGGACAATCCTAATAAATCAAAATATCAATATCTTATACAATTTCCTCTTAAAATATAGTTATCAGATTGAGAATCAGAACTAAAGTTTTAGACGTTTCAAAACCCGCAAACAGCCTAGATTTTTCTCTTGCTTCCACCATAATCATTATTTCGAGCGTTCCAATCACGTCTATTTTCCACGTTTGCACTTCTATCTGATGCTGCACTTTGTGCATTTGAATACCCACCCCGCCAGTCTGTATAATCACCCCGCCAGTCTGTATAATCACTCCGCCAGTCTGTATAATCACCCCGCCTGTCTGTATAATCACCCCGTCTGTCTGTGTAATCACCCCTCCTGATATGGTACGATCACGAGTTTGCCCTAGTTTAAAATTATGAATACAGGTATGAATCCCCATTATTACATTAATTTACCCGGGAGTTCAATATAGATCAAAGCACTCAGATTTTAACCTTGTCGTGTATTGATCACAAAAACAGTCCCACATTCAGAGTAAACATGCCGATATGTTTTTTTCACCGATATATCTTTATCTAAAAAGATCATCTGGTGCAGTTTCGGGGATTTGTTGGTGTTAACAAGTGCGTCTACGGATATTTCGTCCAATCGGGCGATTTAAAATGAAAATACTAATGTAAATACAGAGAGTACTGAAAGAATTGTTCATTGATAACTATTTTAAGCGACAAAGAAAATGTCATTATGGGTTAATTTTGACTTTGTAGAATGTGAAAACGTGTCAAAATGATTACTTTTTTAACGAGACATATTAAAACGTTTCTGGAATAATACAGTTTGAGAATCTGTAAGAAATATAGTTTTGTATCATAGTCTGTTTTCGAATAACTCACAATCAGGAGTATAGATGCGTTTGAATTAAAGTGATATTATGGGCATTTGTCACTGTTGAATTGAGCTGAAAAGAATTTACAGGTCAAAAGAGTTAGTTAAAATATGATTGCTGACCAATTATCTGCAACTCATCTTGCTACCAGTTTTTTATTAAAAATATATTGTATATACGAGATTTAACATGACTTACCCAGTCCTCTAAGCCAAAATGATCCGTAAAACAAAATTGTGTCTTTGTGTCGTATGAACGAATCTGCACTAAAACTAAATTTAGGTTTACATCGTACATGCATGGTCATTTGTCAAACGAACGTACGGTTGATATTCAAATGCATTATTTTTTCTTTCCGGGATATTGTTTGAGTATGTTGATGCTGCATTAACAAATATAAGTGTATATGAAGTGAAAACACCAAAAATAAACAACGGTTGCGATAGAAACCTATAAACTGTTAGATGCCCATAATATCACTTTAAATCACGAATGCGACAGAAATGTTATACATAACAACAATAGTTGTCTTTACTCCTAACATCTTCCTACGGCATAAATTCCTCCATGCATACCTATCACGCCGTATGAACAAAAAATGACGCCACATTCAAATCATTTTATACAGTCATTTTAGTCGATCAAAGTGAATGATACATTCCAACACTAAAGTGACCAACAAAACACATAAATGACCTTTTCGTTTTAAAGGGGCCGTCCAACAGATTTTAGCATGTATTAAAGCTTGTCATTAAATGCTTTAAATGCTTTATATTGATACATTTAAACATTTAAACTAAAAATCTCTAGTACAAAATAATACAATTTAAAATAAGAAGAAAAAAACGTTAACATCCACAGGGCTCGAACCACTGACCCCTAGAGTCACGGAAGCTTGGAGTAAAATGTCTCCCGACTTTACCACTCGACCATCCACGCTCACGTCAAATGCGGAAGTATTTTTTAGCTTTATAAGCAATCCTCGTAGCTTCCCAAAATATCGATTCGCGTCGAACGACGCTTTAATCTGATGGACAGTCCCTTTAAGTAAATGTAGAAAGAAATGTATCACCATATATTTTGCTAATCTTACATATCTTTGCAAATATAGTATGATAAATCCAACAAAAACACATATTTTTCTTTCCTTTTTTATCAACGTTTCGGCTTACGCCTTCATCAGGATAATACAAATAATAACAGAAAGCGGATGTTACGTCATTGACTTAACGTACATTAAAATGCGGTAAAACGTACGTCAATAAAATGAACGTAAATTAAATTAAGCTTAACATTCGGATTCAAGAATACACAATTTCCTATAAAATTATATATAAAAATACTAATAGGAAAAAACAAAAGTAAGCTTAATTAAATTGAAGAGCTAGTCTTTTATGTTAAAAAGAACTTTGTTATTCATACCATTTGGGTGTAATGTTTTAAGTCTATGTATATAGTAAGTTTCTTTACATAGACGATCTATGTTGTTGTTAACAACATCAATTGGCATAAAGAAAAAGTCATTTACGCTGTGGTGATCTTCATTAAAATGTGATGCGACCAAAGTTGAAAATTCAGGGTTAGAAAAGTTTCTTATGTTGTTTTTTTATATCTTTGCAAAGAAACGACGCGTGTGAAACTATTTTGGTTTAGCGCATTTATGAACGTTAATTTAGGTTTTAATGTCAACACAGGTTCAATATCCCGGAATTCTTCAGAGCTGTGAGACACAACATCAGCTTCTTAAGAAAAATTTTTTCTAAATAACCCACACTTATTAACAAACGGCCTGTAATTATATCGGGAAACACATACTTGGGAAAATGCATCGTCAAATGATCGGATATAGGGCGGGTCGATCATGTTATCAGTTCTGCGTCACAGCATAGGCCCTCGAGCTTTAAAGTGGGTATGTAATATTTTGTCAAATATTTATCAATTTATATAAAACGTAAAAAAACTTATTATACCTATATTTCAATATAAATTAAAATAAAAGTTAAGATGGACATGTGTCGAAAAATGCGAAATAAGCCAGATATTTAATTCTGAAATCGAAAATGTCTGTACAGTCGATTTCGCCAGTATGTATATCATGCATGTACAATGTGAATCTAAATTTAGTTTTACGGATCATTTTAATTTCCTGCAACGATATCTATTCATACGACACACGAACACTTACTCCGATCCTAATAAAAAGACGAACGCTTCGGTTATTGTAGGAAAATATGTACGAAATATCTTCGTCACAATCGACTCGGGGCGCTAATTTGTCTTTGCTGCATTTTATGAAATTCGTCTTCAATGTAGATTTTTTCTTGTCTATTTTGTGTTATTGTAACATATTTTTATCAATATATTACAATTTAACACGTACCAAAATCGTTCATACCCACTTTAAGTTCTTTAATCGATATTATTACGTCAGACTGATAGAAACTGCCGATCACGCTTACTGTTGATTAGTCTCTTTATATACATACACATTTTATACGCTAACTTTCGTTCACAACAAACGTATTATTCTAAAAAGATTCCACCAAAATTTTGTGAAATTCTCGTGGCGAGCTTACGATATTGATTAGCGAAATGAATATTAGTTTTAGTTGCTATACGACGTCAACGAGGGATCTTTTAAAGATACGAAGACAATCGTGAAACAAAAATTATCTCCGGAATCGTTCGTAAAATGCAATAAATCGTCTTCTGAACCAGAAAACAAGGAAAAAGTACACCTGTTACAGAAAACAATCTCTCGATCGATAGCATGTTTTCGGCTCTGCGGCACAGCATTGAGCGAAAGTTCTTGGACCGATAATGCTTTGCCAGGACGATGTGACCTGGTGGAGTTGCATACGGTTGAATAATCTCTTAAGGTAGCGCACCTCTAATGATTTCCCGCGATTTATTTTACGATCATTGCCGATCTTCAATGACCGCTTATTTTCGAGAGATGCAATTTATTTTTTTCAAACTTCGAATTTCGATATATGTTTTTAAATATTCATTTAG
Organism: Dreissena polymorpha; assembly: GCF_020536995.1. Lineage (NCBI taxonomy): Eukaryota > Metazoa > Mollusca > Bivalvia > Myida > Dreissenidae > Dreissena > Dreissena polymorpha. The sequence continues at coordinate 15,471,773 of NC_068360.1, forward strand.
AATACATTAGTTTCACTATAAATATTGACTTTGATCCAATAATCATCTGAAAAAAAGGATTTCGCGATTTCTTCAAAGATTTAGCGAGCCTTTTTACCTGTTTATTTATGGATATCTAATTTAAGGTTGCAATGATGTGAAGTTGTCGTGGCCGAGTGGTTAAGGCGATGGACTAAAAATCTTTTGGGATCTTCCCGCGCAGGTTCGATTCCTGCCGACATCGCATACTTTTTGCGACGCGTTTTATTTCTTTTCTAACGTAATTTGATTTAATATAGCACATAAGCTATGTTTATTGTTAAATATGTTGAAAATTGTATGCACATCCTTCAATTTTAAAATTAAAACAACGTTATGGCTAAATTGATTAATTTACTGCTGAAAATACGAATGATGCATGTTGCATTTTTATTTTATTTCAAAAAGTAAACGGTAAATCCGTCTAATTTTTTGGTATTTTTGCTGTATATAGTGTTTATATAAAAATAAAATAAAAGTTAAGATGGACATGTGTCGAAAAATGCGAAATAAGCCAGATATTTAATTCTGAAATCGAAAATGTCTGTACAGTCGATTTCGCCAGTATGTATATCATGCATGTACAATGTGAATCTAAATTTAGTTTTACGGATCATTTTAATTTCCTGCAACGATATCTATTCATACGACACACGAACACTTACTCCGATCCTAATAAAAAGACGAACGCTTCGGTTATTGTAGGAAAATATGTACGAAATATCTTCGTCACAATCGACTCGGGGCGCTTATTTGTCTTTGCTGCATTTTATGAAATTCGTCTTCAATGTAGATTTTTTCTTGTCTATTTTGTGTTATTGTAACATATTTTTATCAATATATTACAATTTAACACGTACCAAAATCGTTCATATCCACTTTATGTTCTTTAATCGATATTTTTACGTCAGACTGATAGAAACTGCCGATCCTGCTTACTGTTGATTAGTCTCTTTATATACATACACATTTTATACGCTAACTTTCGTTCACAACAAACGTATTATTCTAAACAGATTCCACCAAAATTTTGTGAAATTCTCGTGGCGAGCTTACGATATTGATAAGCGAAATGAATATTAGTTTTACTTGCTATACGACGTCAACGAGGAATCTTTTAAAGATACGAAGACAATCGTGAAACAAAAATTATCTCCGGAATCGTTCGTAAAATGCAATAAATCGTCTTCTGAACCAGAAAACAAGGAAAAAGTACACCTGTTACAGAAAACAATCTCTCGATCGATAGCATGTTTTCGTACGCTGAACGGAGCATATTGAAGTAAAAGTTCAATTTCACAAATCGAACCTTTTAAAAGCGTCGTTTGATGTGATAATTGTGAAGATGTATTTTTTTATTTACTCAATTTGAAATCTGAAAATATTTCAAAATACAGGAAATATCTGCCTATTTACGCAGAGACAAGTACAATCTTAATTCTTATATATTAAGCTTAAATAGCGTAATGTTGTCAAGTACCAGGTATGATATTGGTTGGTTTATGGGCAAGAAGAATCATTTTTTCCTATCTGTTTGCTTGTATGGAAGTTTAAACTTCCTCATTAACATAAATATTGTATCACCACTTGTTCGCCGTTTTATCCCATTGTTAGTCGTTTATATATTTTCGGTGATCGTACGTTTCCATTCACTTCCATAAACTGCTGCTCTAGGCATTTATCCCGCATTGTTTATGACTTTCAAAATAATGAGAGCGATTAAATATTAAACGTTTCTTAATCGCCGTTTTGGTATTCGCCGCATGATTGACATTCAGTACGTGTTTCCAGATATTTGGCGGTTCCAAAGCTAAGAAACGTTGAGGTAGGGATGACAACACTATTGCGCAAATTTTCAAATGCTCAATTTATTGTTTTATCAATATGTGTCGCTCTGCAAAGATAATCGTTTTATTTTTTTTAAAGCAAACAGAGAAATATTTGTCTGGGGTAAAAGCACAATGTTTATTTACTGATATACGACACTGATATCCGACACGCTAGCCCATAACATTAAAGGCTTATTAAAATGTAACCATATATCAGACGTAACTATATATCAAAGGCTTTCTCTACAATTAACATGCGCACCTTTACTTTATTATGACATTATAATCAAAAGGTCGCAGACAATGATCTGACACGTCTTTACAATTTACTTCATTGAAACGCAAACTATACGTAGGAGTCCGAAGAAACCTTATAAGCAGATAACTAATGCTATTTAAGAAATAATTGTCATTATCTTGTTGCTAGTCGGTAAATAAACAATATACGAACGTTTAATGTACATGAATAAAGAAACGAGGATTAGGGCGAATATGATGAAATCATACTTGAGCTTCGCTCTCGAAAAAAAGAGGCTACTTAATGGATGTGCGTTAAGTGTGGTCACAGGCCGCACCGGCTAATTAAGGGCTAAGGCCCTTTCCGCATAAACTGGATTTTATTCGAGACTGTGCATTCTAATATGGGACCACATTTTACGCACATGCATAAAGCCCAGTTTGTAATTGGCCGATACACTTTACATTTTCATAATTTGACTCATTTTTAACTATTGAAGTTACATCTATATTTAACAATGATGTACCCATACCACAGACATGTGTTTTTGCTCTCGATTCTTGTTTGTTTATATAGAGATCAGCACCAATTTTTTTCATTATATTCACTATTATTGCCTTGACATCGAACGTCTGAATTAGTCTACGTGAAACGATAATATATGTACCTTTGTTTGTCAGTTTTGTTAATGTGAAAACTTGTTTCTTTTGCATGTGCAACTACCACCTGCCATGCTTGCGAATGTGTAAAGTGATTTGTAGAACAAAACCCAACTTGCTCCTGAGCAGTGTTTGAGCTTCCGGTTACATTAGGACGCATAGCTTGCATACCGTCACTGCAATCTGTTTTATTGCGATGTATTTTTTGCAACGTTACCGACACACGCACCAAAGAAATGTGCGTGTACATATTTATGTATTCAAATTTTGAACCGATTTATGTAGACTATAGTAGCTTTATACAAAACAGGATTGCAAACTGTGGGTATAACATGAACACAAAAACAGTTGAACAAATATCGAATTGCTTAAAGATAAAGTTTAACTTACCCCTCACCAAGCATTAAGTGAAAACACAGTTATAATTAAAATCAACCAAGGCTATTGAAGTATGAAATGCTTAACGTACGCGTTTTAAGACACCAATCATATGAATCTATAACGTCAAAAGCTTCGTTGTGTTGTGGTTAAGAGAGCTGAACATACCATACAATTTTCAAAATATTAATGAATGAGTATGAATGCAGGTACCAGGCCTTATAAATTGCATTAATTTATCCGGGAGTAACGTTCAATAGAAATCGAAGCTCACTAGTGTTCATTGATTACATAAACAGTCTCACATTCAGATCAAAACATGCCTATATGTTTTGGTTTCACAAATGAATTCTGTATCTGAAAGGAACCAAATATAATCTTGTGCAGTTTCAACGAATTGCTGAATAGATTAAAGATGATGAATTTTGTAAAATAATGTACTTATTTGCTTTTAAACGCATATTTTTCGAAAGGTAAATTCTGATGATGGTTATTGATAGCAAACCTGAAGTCATCTTAAAAAGAATGTTCATTGCCTAATGATGTATCCTGTATGAACATCTGTATGTTTACATCTAGCTAATTATCATCTTGTTGTTGATTAATGCCGAAGTCATCGCATCTCTCGGTATCCGGAGATAATCGTCAAAGCGCGCGATTGAAAATGAAAATTATTTCAAACATAATGGACTGGAAGCTTTTGAAAGCTTTTTTCGCTAAGACATATCAACACATTTCTGAAAAGATAAATTTAAGAAATAGATGTTAAGTCATAGTCTGTGGTTCAATTACTCGCAGTAATGAGTCTAGATACGAATGAATTAAATCACGCAAATGCAATACTTCTCTATACTCCGAGCATCTTTAAACAACGTGGACTCGTTCGCGCATACCGAATTCGTCATCTAAGAACAACAAAACTGTATGGCGTCAAATTTCACAAATAAAATGAAGCAAATGTGATCAGATTAATGTCTAAAATCAAAGAGGCATGATGAAGTCATTTAAGTTAACAACTTAGTGAACAATACATGCTAGCACACTCATGTAAACTATAAAGTTAAATAAAGTGTTTTTCTGTGTCAATATAGTTATACAATGTAGCACCATATATTATCATAATGACACATTGGTGTCACCATTTTAATTTAAAGCATTTATGCACGTTCATTTTATACTTAAATATCCCGGAATTCGTCAGTACAATTTAAACAGTATCCTTGATCAAAATAGTTATTGCAGAAATAACCCACGCTTGCAAACAACCGGCGTATTACTATATCTAGCAACAAAACATTGTTAAAATGAATTATCAAATGTTCTGACAAATGTCGCGCCGAAAATGTCTACGACTTTGCGGCACAGCATTGAGCGAAAGTTCTTGGACCGATAATGCTTTGCCAGGACGATGTGACCTGGTGGAGTTGAATACGGTTGAATAATCTCTTAATATACCGTGTAAATGCTAACATAGTGTCACATTTTTACCAACATGTCGATAAATTCTTGTGATGAGTGTTTAACGATTCGGTGGGTTAAATAAGAGTCTAAATGCTATATATCGACATTGGGAGATCTATAAACAATACGAACAATGTAGCACAACTGCTTTAGACAGCAATCATTTAAGCGGTCGATAGCATGTTTTCGTATGTTTCGTATATCTGATATCAATAAAACTACAATGTACCTATTGAACCTTCCGAACGCGTCGTTCGATGCGTTAAATATGAACAGATATTGTCTGATTAACTTTATTCGGTATTTTCCAATAGTTCAAAATATCAGGAGCGTTTGCTATCGGAATGGTGTCAGGTAGAAAATATTTATTTGATTGGTTATTTGACAAGAGGTATCATGTTTCCCTATATGTTCGCTTGAATGAAAGGTTGAGCTTCCTAAAGGCACTGTCATACTTCAGCGAATCGCCTTTGCAATCGTGCGACGTATAACATATTTCGTGCCCCCAATTGTTATGCGTTCGTATATATTGTTTGTTAGTCCGCCTCAATTCACTGCCTTAATCAGGTGCTCAAAGCATTTAACCGCATTATTTTGGACTGGATACACTCATGCGAGTGATAAAATTAACGCATGTGCATCGCTCTTAACTCTTTTCATTTGCTACACACCTTTTGTTTCACATTCGCCGCGCGTTTCACAATAAGTGCATGTTTACCAATATTACGCGGTTCCCTTAATATGCTTTAAAGACAAGCATGCGTGTCGACGAGTTAGCGATAACAATCAAAATAACGTAGATTTTGAAGTGATTAATTTCTTGTTCATTTATGTGCACAGATACTCGTTTATTCTTGTGATAGCAAACAACGAAATAAGTGTGTTGGGATTAAGCACAGTTAATATTTTCTGATATACGACGCTGATAAACGACGAAAGAGTACTTAACCTTAAAGGCTTAATAAAATGTAACACAATATTAGACATAATATTTTGCACCATGTTACACACGCACACCTAAAAAGCGAGAATATATGTAAATTAAAGGATAATGATAATACCCGTATTTAACATGTACTCCATTGAAACACATACTATACATTGGAATCCGATGAAACGCTGCGTGTCAATCATAGATGCTATTCAAGAAATAACTGTCTAGGTCTGGATTCTCGCTAAAAAGAGACTTCATTTTCACGAAAAACAACAACATTAAAGTATCGTTCATAATCATCATGTGCACATTTAGTTTACGCACATTCATTCAGTCAAGTTTTCCCAGAGCGAACAATAGTTGTTTGTTGACCAATAAATACATTAATCTATACATCGTTTATAATTAAACTTATGTTTGCTATGGAAATGATATTTGACAATGCTGAGCCCAGAAACAGGACATCTACTGGGTTTGATCGGAATTTTTGTTCATATTGAGATCGGCAATCATATTAAATAATATTATATTTTGTCTATGTAATGACCACCTGGTGTACTTGTTTTGTTTTATTGAAGTTGATATGTAGAAAAAAAAACAACATTTCTGCGCGATGTAAGAGCTTCCGTTAAAAATTTAACGCAACCTTCTCACGCTTGCGTAACGTAACCGCATCCTGTTTTGTTGCGCAATTTTTAATTTGTTTTTCTGCAACATTACCGACTCGCTCAGCAAAGCAATGTGCGTAAACATGTATATAGGTATTTACTTAGATTGTCAACCGTTTTGTTTTAGCCTGACGTACATTTATGCAAAAAGAGCATTTCAAAATTTTGGTATACAATTGAAACAGAATAGTTGAAAAAACAACAACAACATATTTTCATAAAGGTCAAGGTTTAATTACCCTCACAAAACATTAACGGAGTATACAGTAATTATAGTCGACTAGCTCTATTGAGGTTTTATGTTACATTCACACGTATGAATCTATGACGTCACAAACTTCGTTGTGTTGTGGGTAAGGTAGCTGAATTGCAAAACAAGTCAGTTCTTTGAAACAGAACAAAAGCTTTTTGTTATTAACGAAACGATCCCATGTATTTATGATTGAAACCTACTCGTTTGTTACATTGTTCAGCAGTACAAGGTACGAGCACGATTTTGACCTATTTCAAACAATTGTTGAATGGATATTAATAGAGGTATCGACCTTATAATTACTTTACCCGCGAGTCAAGTTCAATGGAGATCTAAGCACCCAGATTTTAACCTTGTTGTTTACTGATTACAAAAAAAACCGTCCCATATTCAGAGCAGACCATGGCAATATAATAGGTTTCACAGTTAAATTTCAAATCTGAAAAGTTATGCCTGGTGTTGCAAGAAGAACACATGTTAAAGATAACAACTATCGGTCGATTGTATGTTTTCGCATGCTGCGCGTGCCTTTTGAAGTACAAATTTAAAATGTCTTATTTCTACTTATTAAAAGCGTTGTTCCATGGACAAAAATGTGAATATATATTTTTCGATTGACTTAGTTCAAAAGGGTTTAAAAGTTAAACATAATAGGAGTGGTTGCCTTTTAAACAGAGACAATATCAACCCTCAAGTTTGACTATCGGAATGGTGTCAATTATCACTTATTAATCTATGTGGCTATTGTTCAAGAGGTATCATGTTTCCCAGCTGTCCGCTTTAATGAGAGGTTAAACGGCCTTCAAGGAACTGTCGCACTTCAGCGATTGTTCGGCGAATGAAAAGCAATTAACCAAAATATTGTCTCGCCATTTGTTCGCCGTAAAATGGTGCTCCAATAAGACACTAGCATTAATTAACACTTCCCAAAATAATGCTTTCTATTGAATAAACGCTTCTGAATCGCCCTATATCGGTACTCCTTTTGACATTCACCGCGCGCTTCACAATCGGTAAATTTTTCCCAATTTTCGGCGGTTCCTATGTGAGCTTCTAAGAAGCGGTCCTTACTGAGCTACTAAGAAGCGGAGACATGCCGACGAGGTAGTGATAACAAACAAAATAACATAGCGGTCGAGTGCAAAGTGCTGAAACTCCATTAAATCTATGGTACTCCAATTATGTTCAGAATCATGAATAAAGCGCAACTTTTTTTTAACTTTAGAAATTTTACATTCCTTTAATTTACTGAAGATACGTGACCAATTAAAAAAAAACTGTATTTCAAATGTTATGTTTTGAGTTTACTGTTGGATTATTATTATTATTCACTTAAATGTTTGGTGAAATAATCCGTACCATGTGTGAGGCTTGGGCGATCTTAAACCGGTTTAAACCTTATCTGCTATGCCTTTTATTACTGTTTAAAAGGGTTGACCAGAGTTATTTGGATTATATGGGATTATATGGGAATTGGTCACTTGTCTAAAATAAAAGTCTAATAGTGATAATTAGGATAATCTGCTGATGCAACTTGATTTGAAATTTGTATTTGATATTTCCCATTATGCTTTATGTTCATCCTCCATTTATCATTAAGGCCGAGTTATACACATTTAATGATACATTAATGAAGTTTGCATCTTGTGTCGATGTTTTCCCCGTTTGATTTGTTAGCTCTGATAAGTCAAAATTATAATAACAAGGACGAACCGTGACTTATAAAATAGAAATTTTAACAAGCAGTACCAAAAGTAAAGATTTTTACAAAATGTTGTTTGCATTAATTGAAGCATATAGCATGTAAAGCAACTCCAACGTCTGACTCAATGTACCATAATGACAACGTGTTTCTACAGTATTGTTCCAAACAGTTTCAGAACAGTTTAAACGGGTATACATACCGTTTTTCTTATAATTATATACATGTTCAAACATAACACATATTCACATTTTTCAAGCAGATCTATATGTATGAAGTGAAATTATATTGATGGAATCGTAAGGACAAATCGATTTACGATGCAAAAGAAAACAATATTTAATTTTTATAAAGACATTCTTCGCATAGTATAATGAAAAGCAAAGTACAGTCCTGTTATCGATAAAACACATGTATAGTGGTACATTTGTGGGTATCGTCATGGTGATGATGTTGTTGTGAGTATGAGAAAGGCAAGGCTTTGAATATGATTAAGATTATAATGATTATGACATTGAAAAAGTGGCAGAAGAAGAAATGGATGAACAGGGTTGGTAATCATGATGCTGTGTATCATCAATGTGGTCAACGAATCGTCGCCGTCTTGGAGTTAATACATGTATGTAGATTTGTGCCGATTTTATCTCAAATGTTTAAGTAGCACACTACTAAATCTACAAACCCATATGTCCAGAATACTAATTTGAATATTTTAAGAGCAGGCTATGTGGTACATTACACATTCAAATAACACATGAAATCAAAGAAATAAAAAAACATTTTTTTTCTTCCAAGATGTCGGCATATTTGATGATAAACAACAGCGCGATTACTCAACCTGATTAAGTGATATCATAACAAGATAAAAAGATTGATATGATGTGATGGGATAAAGATAATAGTGATTGGACATTATGAAGACATTGATGATTCCAACTTAATTTTAATGACAAACACTTTGGAGATCATTATGACAATTAGGAGGAGGAGGTTGCGTAGATGATGATCAACCGTTGCGGCAAATGTTGTTATTTCAGCTAAAACACAACCGCTTACGCAAATAGTAGTTGAACAAAGAAGTCGACCTGATAAATAAGCTCACTGCAGTGATGTTTATCAATTTAAGTCGTTGTTATAAAGCTCTGAAACGCGTTGATTTGTTATAAACAAGTTAATAGTCACTATGTGCTTTGCTTTGATTTGCAACATTGAGAGAAAAGTGTATTGACGTATAATTGGTATAATATATTTGCAACAAATGCTAGCAATTCACATGTGGGTAAGATTCATTCAATCTATAAAAATCTTCAATGGTTATTTATTTCTACCTTTTCAACGACCAATTTATCGAAGTCCAGCAAAATACTTCCTGTAGAGGAAACCGTGTCGGAAGACCAGGCTATTCAAATAAGAACAATGAGGAGTTTCGCAATATCGATAATTGTCGATACCCGTTAAAATGAACTTATTGGGGCATATTGCCACAGGACGGCAAGACATTGAATAATTTGTTTGGAAATATTTGAATCAGTTTAGAAAACAAAACAGTTACACCTTTCAAATCTGTTTTTTTTTTGTTATTTGAACAAACAGAACGGGATTTTTGTTTGTGAGCGTAAGTTATTTACTTTTCAAGTAGATTCATAAGTTAAGACAAAACGTTACCTAAGTAAAAATATTGTTCGATTTTCAGTTTTTTTATCTGTTAATAAATACTTATTGATAGGTCTTACGCTATTGGATTTTATTTATACGCGCATCAGAAAGAGATCTACGATATATCATTATTTTTTTAAATATATGATATTGTTTTGTATTTTCAAAATTGTTCGCATACACACAGCGAGCAATATTATACAGTAGGGAAGCTACTTTTGTATGTTTTTGTATCTTTTTGTGCAGTTGATTGCCATAATATTTTTAACGTGCGTTATTAACGTGATTTATTTACTGTTAAATCAAATTATCATTTATTTAAAAATGTTATATTTCCCTGCTGAAATAATAAAAATCAAAAACAAATCATGAAAATTGAACTTCTAAAAGTAGTATTCACATATTGTGGAAAAAATACCAGTGAATGATAGGAAATGTAGACAGTATATTTACATGTATACTAATCTGTGTACTAAAATGTATTTTGCTACAAATACAGCATTTAATATCCAGTTATACGTATGTGAATAAATATAAAAGTACAATATAAAAATGCAAATACCAGAAAGAACGAAATTTATTAAAACTATTATTAGGAATCAAACAAAGATTTTATGATGTAGGCATATACAAATTCGTTGCCCTTCAGTACAATTTTAATTCCTTTTTTACGCGCTTGCTTATACCTCAGTCACAAATAGACACCGATCACCGTCCGATCAGCGGCCGACGTATTTCTCCGCTCATCGGGCTGGCGACCGGCCGATGATCGCACGGAAACCGGGCCAGTTTGTAGCATCGGGCGGCGTCCGGATTAATTTTAAGTCTCACTTAAAATTTTACCCGACGTCGGGCCCGGGAAGGAATCGAGTTGAGATCGAAACAAGATCGGACGATCAACGCACGGGTATCGCCCGGCGATCGCCCGACATCGGATTAATTGACCGTGTATCGGCAAAAGTAAAGGTATTTCCCAGAGGCATATACAGCGGCCGGCGACCGTCTGATTGCCGGAGGGCCTCCGCACGATGTCCGACGGACGCCGGACGATGCTCGTTATGATACACGTACAATGAATCCGATTTCGGGCGCACGCCGGGCGATTACCG